>NW_027332429.1:409437-614437 GCF_000442705.2 Elaeis guineensis
TGGATTGGACAAGCTGATGATATTGGGTTAACATGATAAAAAATATGACTTAATTTTTAAAAAGTAAGAACTATTCTTAGATTTCTGAGCCAGAATATGTAGTCAATTTTGGTTAAGTGGTAGATATCTAAGATTCGAGCTAGAGTGTTGGAAGTTGAAAGAATTGATCAAGGAGAGTAAAAATTTAATTAGATGATCATACTTATAATAGTTTGTTCTAAGGACTTTAAAAACAAACAAAAGGCGCTCACAAATTTTTTGAGTCTCTCACACTCCTCGAGTGGAGAAATAGAAATTCTAACGCAATAATAAGTTCTAGTGGGTGCTGCGGTCCTATTGATGTACGGCACCTCACCTAACAGTTATTGGTGACATGTATATCAATGCATGGACAACTCTTTATCCAGATGGTTCTTTCAAGCATGTTACAGCGACTTGGTCTCTAAGTCCTGTGGCCTCACCTAACAGTTATTGGCACATTCTTTAGTTAAGTCTGACCAACCATTCACCAGCGAGTGCAAAGCCGTCAATGGGTCCCTTACCTAACAATTATTGGGCCCAACCCCATCTTTACCTCAGGATATCTGAGGCCAATAGAGTGGCTATGCCTTCCTGATGCAACCGAACCACTGTAACCAGTCGAGAACGATCAACGTCAGAAAAGGCACCCGCATCTCTACAATGGTGGAAGACCATTAGACTTAATATTAAACGAGGAGATTTAGATTCAGGTCTCTTCTAATTAGTCACATACATCTGATGTAATGACTAATGTGGTTTGGGTCAGCATATTACATGTCTAACCACCCTAGTCGACATGGGTGAACTCAGGTCAACAAGTAACCTAATACAAAACATAATCTCCCAAGATGGCCAAGTAAGTAAAAATAAGTGGGGGTCCCCCGTTGTTTTTCTTAGACACCAACAAATTGATTAGATTAGATAATGGAACTAATTAAATAACCACCATCTAATACTTGCTTTAGACACCAAATTGGTTGATTATAATTAGTTAGGTTAACCTATAGATCCGGGCTTGAACCACTGAGTCAAATTCAATCTTGACTTAATCAATTCACATCACATGTGAATCAATTTGACCAACTATAACTAAATTCAATTTTGAGCCTCTTTAATCTAATCCCAACCAACTCTTGATTAGATTTGATCAACTATGCAAAATCAAAAAGGGTTCTATCCTGATTTAATCAATGACCCTAGTTGTAGTTTAATCTCTAAACCTAATTTGTTCAACCCATACCCAAAAGCCCATATTTTATGCATTGAAATTTAGATCTTAAATTCATAATTTTAGATCTTATAATTTTAAATCTTAATTCTTAAGTAAGTGTATTATGTACATGGGTTTAAGTTTAGATCTCGAAATATTTTCTAATCTAAACCATTTGTATTGTATCTTATACAATATCGCTATTTGCAAAATCGAGTCGATTCATCCTGGTACATGAATCGACTTGTCATAATGAGTTAGCACACACTGAGACAAATAGAAATATGTAGACCTAGCCTACAGAATTGAGTCGGCTCATCTGCAAATGAGCTAACCTACCAGGGTCTTGAGTCGACTCCAACAAAATAAGTCAACTCACCAAGTACTCGAGTCAACCCAATCGAGAATTGAGTCAACTCCACAGGCATACCAGTCATAGTTTCATGCTCTCATGCAAACAAGCCTAGTATTTTGGATCTAGAATTTTGCAGAAATTAAGTTTTAGATCGATTGTCAAATAATATATCAAATATAATATTTTACGATCTAAAGCACATAAAAATACATGCAAAATCTGATTTAAATTAAAATATGTTACACATAATTTTTTATTCACTGTTCATCTTCATAAGAAATATCATAGTCGGCACCCCTACACGTCATAAGAGAGAATCCATCGAATGGGCGAGAGAGGGACTTTAATCCCTTCATCATCTTATGACCGGACGGCCATGATGACTATTCCAATTCAATTACTAAGCTAGTAAGAATTTAATCTAACATATCATATATATAATTAATTAAAAATTAGATCTAATTATCTTTTATATATCAAATATATGAACAATAATATTAAATCTATGCATGTAGAAAGAATTTCAGCAAATATATTAGATCCAAATTACATCTTAATTAAAATATTCTGATCTAAAATCAATTTTAGATCTGAATAACTCATGATTTATTTCAGATCTGAAATAATTTTAGATCTAAAATAATTCTATAATCATATTACAGCATATAGATAAATCAAATCTAACCTTAATCGATGTTCTACATCATTCTCGGACAACCATTCAGCATAACCGAGGTTATGCTAGGACAATCTTATTTTAGAATGATGTGAATAACTTATTAACTTTTAGATTTAATTTTTACAAATCAGATATTAGATCTGAAGGGATTTCATATTCGTATCAGAATCTTGCTCTGATACCACTGTTAGAAAATACTACGATTTTGTACTTGTAGTTCAAAACTTTTTCTAGACATCTACACAGCAAAAATAAATAAATTAAAATAATTTTAATTTATTCATGTACTAGAGTAGATCTAAAAATCATAATAAGTATCTTGATATAAATATGTAATCATGATCTGAAATCTGAAATAGAAAAATAAATAGTTAAAAAAAAATAAACGAAGATCAGATCTCCATACCTCAAATCCTGCGAATATCTCGAGTTCTAATCGTAGTCATGAATGCATCCGACCTCTACTGGTATCTACACAGAACTGCTTAATTGGAGCACCAAGATCACCAGTGTGCTAGCACCTTATAGATCTTGCTCCTCATCTTTGGATCTAGATCTCTTCTTCTAGATCTTGAAGAAGAAGATCGCTGTGCGAATTCTTTCACGCAGATCCGACAGGATCTGAACCAGATCATCATGAAGAAAAGAAGAACCCTTCTTCTTATTTTTTTCTCTCTTAGATCTGATCTCTATCAGATCTGGGCATGGATGAAGTGGAGAAGGGAGGAAGAGGCATTGGGAAGGAAGATTTGATGTAAGAAAGAAGACATTCTTCATCTCTCACGCACGTCTCCTCTCCTCCTTTTATTTTTGTCCCTCCAACCAGATTTCTCATACCCCAAACCCTTCTTAACACCTTAATAGATCAAATCTCTTTTGATCTTGGGTATCCAAAATAAAAAAAATAGATGAGATGCATTGAGATACGGGAAGAAAGAAGGAGAGATGTCTCACGCCAACAATTAGTGCATGCCCTCCTTTCTCTAATTTTTTTATCATACAAAAAATTGCTTCCATACCCTAATCTGAGAGAATTCTATCCTATTTTAAATCAAATTCAAATAAAAAAATTTTAGATGAAAAAGAATTCCAGATAAGACGGGGCGCCAATCCTCTCCTTTCATGCGCACCAAGAAAAAAGGATGAGAAAAATAATGCCCACTTCTCTTTTTTGTGTGATTTTAGAGAGAGAGTCCTAAAGAACTTGGGCTCTCTGAGTCATGGTTCATTTGGTTCAAATACGGCCTCAATTGAGTTCAAATCAAGTTCGAAACGAGCTAAATTCGAAAAGACTGTCAAGCCTAATTCAATCAAGCCTGAAATCTAAATCTGATTTGGATAATTGAACTTAATTAATATTAAATTAATTTAATTTAATTTAAATATATTTAATTTAAATTAATTAAAATTTAATTTATAATTTAATCAGTCTCAAAAAAATTGCAACACATGTAATTAAGTCCCTGTGCTAACAATTAGCAGCTGCCAAAATTGTAACGTTTACAAATTAACAATTTCTAAAATTCAAACTATCAATCCAATTAATAATTTGAATATGATCTAAAATATTGATCAAGTCATGCTCTTTTTATGTGTGATCTCTTAGGTTCTATTCTGTCTGGTAGTGAGACATTCCATGATCTCTATCATAGTATCATCGAAACTCTTTTGATGGGTTGAAACGATTCCAACTCACCTCAACAAAGATCGTTGATCCAAAAATGATCTTAGTGAGTTCTCACGATCTACCAGTAATGTCTAGCAACATGTAGTGGCAACCTAGCAGAGCAGAAAAATAAATCTCTAGGTGCAGTTATCATGTGATACAATCCCTCTATCGAGATCTCGATTTGACGGAGGTCATGGAGAACTCGTCAAACCCCATTATTAGTCATATGCTAGATTGACTCGACCCAAGTTCATTTGTGAATCTCATAAATTTTTTTTTCAGTATTCACACTTACTCTAGTCAGAGATTTTTCTAAACTTAGTCTTACAAATTGCATAGGACTTCTCCTTTTCTATCAAGATTGATAGATTTTATCTAGGTGTATCCTACTCCAAACAGTGAATCTGAACCTACATAACCAACATACACGGCAAGGATCCATATGACTAGGGACCAAGAGAACGTGCAGTCAAACTATATAGCCTCACTGTGAATAGCCAACACACTGCAGGTTAAAGAATCAATCACACTACTGTAGCATCGAGAAAATCACTGACGAGTAGACATCCAAGTGATTTCTCATATTGGTCACGCTCAGTGTAAGTTGTTCTCTAACAACCACCTGCACTCTCACCCTAGTGTCTCTATACCACAGACTCGAGACTCATCTATCCTAAAGGAAGGTGATCCATGCATCGATCTTGAATGGATTGATCACTGTCCTTCGTGACGATCCTTCAATCAAAAGCATTTAGAAATTAATCACTAATAATGTATGTCTCAAATTCTTAATACCTTGAGAATATATAAAATCATCTTTATTAATTTTTAGGATAAATCATGGACATATAAATATGATTAGTTATTAAGACTACCCAACAAGTATAAAATATATCCTAAAAAAAAGTATGTGTCAGTCAAGATTGACTTCTAGAGCACACATCCAATATAAACACAATAATTGAGAGACACCAAAGCCAAGCGGAGGAGTCAACTAAACCTGCTAAGAAGTAGAAAACAAAAGAATCCACTGTCTTCACTGAAGAAGATGCTCTAAGAGTTCAATTCCCGCATATTGATGCGGTGGTTGTATCTCTGAACATTGCAAACTATGATGTACGGTGCATCTTGATTGATGATGGAAGTTTAATAAACATGTTATTTTATGATGTTTTCTTCCAAATAGGCATTCCTCCTGAGCAGTTAGGGTGACTGGACTCACCTCTTGTTGGACTTACTGGAGATGCAGTGTACGTCGAAGGAGTCATTACTCTCCCCATAGTAGTTAGACAATCTCCTTGACAATCCAAAGCTCAAGTGGATTTTCTAATGGTTCGGGCACCATCGGCCTACAATGTCATCCACAGACGCTTAAGACTCACCATAATCCAAACCGTGGTGTCCATCAATCATCTGAAGATGAAGCTTCCAACTGAGTTTGGAGTTGATGAAGTCAGAGAAGATTAGGACCTAGCGCGACAATGCTAAAAGAAGAGAAGCTTTGCACCTGAACAACAAAATGCAATAGTTGAAGAGGTGGACAAGTTGCTCAATGTTAAATGGCTTCATCGGGAGATGATCTATCTAGATTGGATTGCAAATGTGATCCTGATGAAGAAGACGAATGGCAAGTGATAAATCTGTATCGAATTCATCAATCTCAATAAAGCATGTCAGAAGGATAGCTATTCCCTAGCTTGGATCGACCAGCTGGTGGAAGCCACATTGAGACATGAACTCCTCACCTTCATGGATGCCTTTTCTGAATACAATCAAATTCGGATGACATTCGAAGATGAGGAAAAAATTGCTTTTGTTACTGACCAAGGTCTCTTCTATTATAAGATTATACCTTTTGGTCTAAAAAATACAAGTGCAGCTTATCAACGCCTTGTAAATAAGTTCTTCAAGGATCAGATTAGATAGAATATGGAGGTCTATATAGATGACATGCTTGTGAAAAGTAGAACCTCACAAACCCACATTGAGAATCTCTAAGAGACCTTCATTACTCTGAGAAAGTATCAGATAAAGTTGAATCCAACTAAGTGCACCTTGGGAGTTATTTCGAGCAAGTTTCTAGGCTTCATGGTATCCAGCCAAGGGGTAGAAGCCAATCCTGAGATGATCTGAGCCATACAGGAATTGGGCCAACCTAAGAATATCAAGTACAATATCTTATAGGCAGAGTGACGACGTTAAACTCGTTTGTCTCAAGATCAGCCGAATACTATCTCCCATTCTTTTAGACCCTGAAGCAGCCTAAGAACTTCTAATGGACTGAGGAATGCCAATGTGCCTTCATAGAGTTAAAAAACTATCTCAGTTCGGCACCACTCCTCAGCAAGTCGAAGTCTTATGAAGAGCTTTTCTTATACCTGACCATCTCAGCACTGCCATAATTGCAGTGTTGGTCCATAAGTAGGATAATATCCAAAGGTCGATCTAATACATTAGCTGAGAGCAGCAAGACATAGAGATCAGATATACTAGGTTGGAAAAGTTGATATTTGCCCTTATTATTGCCGTTCAAAGACTTCAGCTTTACTTCCAAGCACATCCCATTAAAGTGTTGATTGATCAATCGCTCCAGACTATTTTGCATCGGCCCGATACTTTTGGGTGATTGGTGAAATGGGTGATCAAACTTGCAGAGTTCGAGGTAAAGTTTCAATCTTGGGCCAATCTGATAGACTTTATTGTGGAATGCACTATCCTGGAGGATCAAGAAATGCGAGGGTCAAAATTAGCAAGAAGATGCACCGATGGAACAAGGTTCGTCCGGAGAATCAGATGATCTTTGGGTAGTGTATGCGGAAGGATCATCAAACTGTGCAGGATCGAAAGCAAGCCTATTACTCCTTGGATCTGAAGGATTTGTTGTAGAGTACATCTTGAGGTTTGACTTGTCAGCCACCAATAATGAGGCTGAGTATGAAACTCTTATTGTCAGATTGAGAATCATAAGAGCGCTTAGAGTGCAGAAGCTAAGGATTTGTACCAATTCACAGCAGGTAGCAGGACAAATGAAGGAAGACTTTGAAGATCAAGAGGAGAATATCAAGAAATACCTCCAAAAGGTGAAGGACCTAACTTTGATGTTTGTTGACTTTGATATTACCAGGTACCTTGATTCGCAAATTTGAGAGCCAACCTACTATCCAAACTAGCAACTTTGGCTCTAGGAGATCTACTCTGAAAAATATTCTTTGAGATTCTGAAGAAACCCAGTACTGAAGAGCTAGTTCCAGTCCTGCAGATTGACAATGAACCTAGTTGAATGGATCCCTTCATCTGCTTCCTAGAGATGGACTTTTAACTGCAGACTTTAAAGAAGCTCGAAAGATCAAATACCAAGCTCCCCGTTATATTTTTTATGAAGCAAAGCTTTATAAACGATCCTTCTCCCTACTGCTTCTCAGATGCCTTCATCCTTCTGAATTCCAAAATATCCTTCTAGAGGTGCATGAAGGGATATGTGGAAACCATCTGGACAGTAAGTCGTTGGCCTACAAGATACTTCAATAGAGGTACTACTAGCCTACGATGCAGGATGATGCAACTGACTTCACCAAGTGATGCAATTGGTATCAACAGAATGCTAATGTTCAGCATCAACCAGCTATTCTGCTAGTCTCGATAGCCGCTCCTTGGCCATTTGCACAGTGGGGGATGGATATTCTAGGCCCCTTTCCATCAGTATCGGATTAGAAAAAGTTCTTACTTGTGTCCATCAACTACTTCACCAAGTGGATAGAAGTTAAGTCCCTCACCAAAATCACTGAAGTCAGAGTAACAGAGTTCGTCTGAAAGTTTATTATTTATCAATTTGGTCTTCCATGGATGCTAATCACCAACAACGGATGCCAATTCTCGGACTTCAAGATTGTCGAGTTCTATTAAAGCTATGGCATTTTCCAACATTTCATTTTAGTGGGACATTTGCAGACCAACGGTGAGGCTGAGGTAACTAATCGAATCTTTTTGTAGGGATTGAAGGTCAGAATCAATCGAGCTAAAGGAGCATGGGTGGATGAGCTATATAGTGTGCTTTGGGCCTATCGAATCCCTCAAAGACCACCCACAAGAGAGACTCCTTTCAACCTCTCCTTTGAAATGGAGGCCGTTATTCCCATAGAAATTGGACTCCTTTTACATTGGGTTTAGGACTACGATAACTAAAGTAATGCAAAGCAGCTTTATGCAAATTTGAATCTACTTAAAGGAGTTCACAAGAAAGAATGAATACAGATGGCAGCCTATCAACAAAAGGTGGCACAATACTACAACTCTCCCATCCGAAACAAAGAATTTAAAGCTGGCGATCCGATTCTATGTCAAGCCGAAGTCTCCCAACCTATAAAATGTGAAAAATTATCTCTAAAATGGGAAGGTCCTTACCAAGTAGATGAAGTCATTAGACTGAAAGCTTACTATCTCAAGCAACTAGAAGGAACATCCTTACCTCGGCCATGGAACTTAAAGAACCTTCGAATATACTATCAATGATGTAACTTGACAATCAACTAATAAAAGGATCCTTTTTCAGGAATATTATTGTCTCTTGCGATTAGCAAGCCAAAGGGCTTGATAAGTAAGAAGGGGGGGCTAACCTACAAGGACCCCCAAAGGCTCTTTGCTTTTTAGTCAGCCAGTGCCCAAGAAGACCTTAGTCATATGAGAAGCAAGGGCTAGCCTAAAAAGATCCTCAAAGCCCATCGATCCAAGGCATCAATAATGAAGACATCGACGGCTAAAAAGTGGGGGCTAACCTATAAGGACCCCAGAAGGCTGCTCACTTTTTATAAGCCAATGCTCGTGAAGATCTTAATTATGCAGGAAGTGGAGGCTAACCTATAAGGACCCTCAATATTTGCCATTCCAACTCTGTTCCAACCTACATGAGTAAACGATCTGGATGACTAAGAGATGAGGGCTAACCTATAAGGACCTTCGAAAGTTGCTCGCATTTCAATGAGCCAGCACCTATGAAGATCTTAGTCATGTAAGAGGTGAAGATTGACCTAAAAAGATCTTCGAAGGGTTAACCAATAAGGATCCTTAGCCTACCAACTTCGACAACAAGCGAAGACTAACCTAAAAAGATATTTGGAGGGCTAACCTGTAAGGACCCTTAACTACGCAAGATGCTGAAGCTAACCTAGAAGAACCTTTAAACAGCCAACCTCTAAGGACTCCCAAAGTGAAGGATAAACTCGATCTATGAATACTATACGAACACAAAGTCACCAAAGTAAAAAAGTGTAGGTGAAATGAAAAACTTTGATCTAAATTCATTTTATTAATAAACTTGATTATAGAAGCTGCAAAAAGATATCTATAAGAAGAAAAATAAAAGTACATCAATCATTCAGAAGGCAGAAGGCCCATCTTTGGTTAATGGAGCTTTGGCATGTCGTGGATCTAATATTCCTCCTATCAAAGTACTTGATGTTTCTCTAGATACAAGGCCCACAAGATCGACATATCCAATATTTCTAAGAGCATTGAGATGGGAGTCGACTTCAGAGAAAAGTCACCCGATTAAACTCCTACACTCTTCAAAGCCACTGTCAAAAGTCATGGCTGATACATCCATAATTTCAAGAGTTACATTGCATAAAGTCGTGGCAAGCCTATCCTCCAACTACTTAACAGTAGCTTCAATGTAGTTGGCCACCACCGTGCTCTCCATGAGCTTGATGCGAAACTCAATTTGTAGATCTATCCTTGCTCAAAGCTCTCAAAAGGTCAAGATGGTCCACCAGGCCTAGAAAAGCTCGCTCTGAATATTGGCAACTGTTGATCTCTCAACATCCATCTCTTGATAGAGTTCTCTAATTATACCCTTAGTTAAACAAGGTTACTTTGAAGTTGGCTGATCTGGATAGCCAAATCCCCTCTAGCTTTGCTAGCAACCTTGCTCGATGCTATAGTATACTTTAGCTTTGTTATTTCATCCTGTGTCTCGTGTAATTTTTCATTGTAGAGAACGATTGTCGCAGCCATCTTCTAGTTGTTCTCCCCAACCAACTTTGCAAATTTATTGTGCTCTTCAGTTAACCTACACTTTTCAATAAAACATTCTTTATCTGCTTCAAGTATTTCCTTAGATGTTCTACTTTCCTTGAAACCTCATCATTATTCTTCTTCATCATTTGAAGTTTTTTCTTTTTTTCTTTTTGCTTCGATAGCATCTCATTAGGCTTGGTATAGGTCTTCTTCAAGGTTCTCGATCCAAGTCCACAAAGGCAAAGCCGTTGGCAGAGGTTTAGCATGATATTGAATAAACACATGATAGCAACACTCACACTGAACCAACTGAGCTAAACATCACAAACAAGTGCAAGCCAAATAACACAAAGGTAAAAATTACTTTTTTTCATTAACAGGAAACTTTCATTACAATGATAGAAAAACAAAAAAAAGTACAAATTTAGAAATCTCCGACCTTGGTGTGAGCATCGATGGACAAACTTGGGATGTCTGCAGCTGGCTACTTCAACTCCATCGATGGCAATAAAGTTGGCACAGCTTCGTCAAGAACGGATGCCAGCACAACCTCCAATATTGGAATAGCTACGGAGCATCCTTCAGCAGCCTCAGCAGATGGAGGAGCCTCACTTCCTGTGGTTCCTCCTTTCCTTTGGCTCTTCCTTCTTCTCCTTTGGCTCCTTTTTCATCCAAGAAGCTTAGATCCATCTTCAAAAAATGCGCCACTACCTTCTGACGATAGACATCCCACCCAATGATGAAGGCCTCCAGGTCGAAGTTGACTTTCTCCTGGGAGAACTCTTTCGATGTACGAAATGCCTCCATTGCTACATGCTCAACTTTGGCAACCCAGTTCTCTAACTTCTTCTCAGCTTCTATAGCCTTGGTCCGGGCTTCCCACCGTTTCTCCTTCTTTAAAGCCAAATTGGCCTCGACCTTTGCCTTCGCGGCCTTGACCTTTGCCTTCACAGCCTCAGCCTCCTCCAAAGCCTTCTTCAGGTGAGAAACTTTGATTTTCTCAACCTCCACCTTGGACTTGGCTTCAGCAGTAGTAGCATTCATCTTGGCTTCAGAAGCCTTGATCATCTTATGCTTTTCATATGCATCGGCTAGTTTCATCTGAACATCCCCTAGCCTAGTGATGACGACAGTTATCGGGATGCATAGGCGATTTCATGCATGTATTTCAAAATTATTTTGAAAACTTACAATGAAAGATATTAGATTAATCAAATTAATCTAATATGCATATGATATAATGATCAAATAAATTTATTTTAAGATTTATGACATGTTATGTTGCATATAAAATCTGAAAAATACTGAAGATAAAATCAGCATGCACGCATGTGAGCAGTAGATCACATCTACTTCTAATTTGAGTTTAGAACTCTATACTTGATCATGGGTCGACGATCTCTGCTACTAAGAGATATAGTGCAGAAGATCCTTGCTAATTGCTCGTAGCCACACATGCATCCGACCTCTATGAAAAATCCACTCGAAGCCCCGATCTAATCGATCTTCTCGAGAGTGCTAGCTCATGCGAAGACCTTCTTCTTAGCCGATCTAGATCCTTTCTTCAAATCTCTAAAATTATTTTAGAGGTTAAAGATAAACTTCCAGAGGAGATAAAGAGGTAAAAGAAAGATGGAGAAGAAAATATTTTTTTTCTAATTTATTCCCTCTTTCGAAACCCTTAGAACCAAAAATCTGGAATTCAGATTTTTGTACACACCCCAAGTGAAAAGACCTTCTTCTCTATTTTTCACATCATGAACTATGCCCAAACTTCTACCACATGAAGAGATCTCTTTGGTATCTTACACATATAAAAAAATATCACAAAAGCCCCTTTTATAGGCATGTAAGGAGGTGGGGTGAAGAGTCCTAATGATCTTGGACTCTTACAGGATTTTGCCTCCCTTCATAATTTTACATCCCAAAATATATCAAAAAAATATAGGACACCCCTTTCTATATTTTTATATAGTAAATTAGTTTCCAACTGATCTCTCACAAAAAATCTTCTCAAAATGTCACACATATAAGGAGAAAAAAAATTTATTAGCGTGGAGAGTTTGATCTAGATGAGAACAGATTCTCCTGATAAGAAATATTTTGAAATCCAATTTTAGAACCTTTCTTTTATCAAAATCAAATTAGATTTGGATGTGAGATAGATAAAGTAAAGGAATCTTTTGTGTGAAAAAATCTTAGACAAAATAATTTTGTATGTGGAGATATATGGCATGCAATCTGGATTGGTACAGGGAGAAGAGTCTTATTCCAATAAGGAGTCTAAGTTTCCTTATTTGAATCCAAACCAAATCACATCTGATTTAGTCCAAATAAAATATATAAAATCTAATCTAATTAGCTTTATAAATTTTTAATCAAATTTTAATCAAATTAAAAATTGATTGAACTAAAGTCCTTATCAAATCAGGGATAATTCTCTCTTAGCGATTAGGTCATCTCATAACCTAATCGGATCAAATCTAATTGAATCCAATTCAATTAGATTTTTTTAATCCACTTTGCTCCATCAAATTGATCTAATTATTAATTAATCTTTTATTAATTCACTAATACTTAATGAATAAATTTATTGTAACTTTTACATAAGGTTAATCATCAATCAAATTTATAATTAAGCCCTTGAATGATTCTCAATTGTTGATCAGCCACATGATCAGTCAGAAACTTCTTTTGAGTATGACCCCATAGGTTCATCTTAAGCTAGTAGCATAGGAATACTTTTCTGAACCTATCAATGTAACCATCTTACAATGGTGACCCAATATCCGAATAGGTCAAATGAAGGTGAAGCAACATTCAAGAACCTATTGGCGTATGGTTATCGTATAATTCATCCCTTTGACCCTATTGCTTGAGGATGATCAAGAATTTAACTATCAATCCTAGATAAGTCATCCACATTATATTTCAATCTTTTTCAAATCCATTACATGGATTATTCGGATCCAAATTTTGCTAAATTGAAATACATTGATGCATATCTCCTACTAATTCAAAGGGATCAATCCTATCTTGACTCATGCACCAACTTATTAAGTACTTGACTGTATTCAAAAATCTTTCATTACTGAATTAGAAACTCAGTTAGTCTGGTACCAAAGTATAGTGAGTTACTTGCAAGTCACCATGGTGATCTCAGGTCAGAGGGATCAACACTTATATCCATACCCTTCGTAAGCTACTCTTGACAGCAGAGTGCTCCGTAGTTGGTCACGTTCAGTGATGATATGCTCCTATATCTCACCTATGTGCCATATGAGTATCTCCATACCATTTGATTATGAGGATAACTAACGCATATGACATACAACGACCTACATTTAATATCGCTATCATCCTAATAATAGCGTATCATTTGGTTGCATATCAGTTTAAGGACTATGTGATAAATCCTCCTTTATCGATCAAAGTAGTCCCAAAGATTTTATCACAACATAGAAGTTCATTAGAAGATATAATCTTATGATAAAAAATATCAAATAACTTTTATTATTTATCAATTCATATATATTTATAATTAGCATAATCATCAAATGATTGACTTTAAGACATAATTTCCAACAACTTCCACTTGAACTCACTACAAGAAAAAAGATTTTCCATGATGTTTAAAAATATCATCAAAAGTTCTCCAAAATATCACTGACATCTTTTCACGACGTTTGGCATAACATCACCAAGATCGTCGCATTAGCCGCATCGATAATGGCCATTCGCAATGTTCATCATAAAATGTCACAGAAAGGATGGCAAAAGTGTGACGTATGCCTAAACGTTGTGAAATGTATTTTGATTCAGTGACGTTTTACCAACGTCGTGGAACAAAAAGTTTCCACGATATTTTTCAAATGTCATAAAATGTAGGTTGATTGAGCGACATTTTATTCACATCATGGAAGAAATATCTTTTGTGACGTGTGACAAACATCGTGAAATATAATTGATTAAGCGACGTTTTATTAACGTCGTGGAAGAAATATCTTTTGTGACATTTGACAAACGTCATGAAATATAATTGATTGGGCAATATTTTCCCAACATCGTAGAATGAACGAGGATTTTTGACGTCATGGAACATTTTGCGACAAGGATGATAGCCAAATTTTGCCTCATTAATGGATCATAACCTATATAAAATATTATATTTCATGGTATATATTCAAATACCAAGTAAATCATCCATTTTTAATCAACAAATCATTCAACAATTGAAATATGAACTCACATACAATTCATAATCAAGATGAATCCATACACAAAGTTTATAATCCAAAAAGTAAATTATCCAGACATCCAAAGAGATGGTATTTCTAACTAAAAGCATCAAGAGACTATGTCTCTAACAAAAGTAAACAATTCACCTCTAACTAAAAGCAAACAAACTCATTATCCAACTGTCTATAACAAAACAAATAGTTCATAAGTTGACAATCCAAAGCACAAAAGGCCTCTCTGCCATGCATGTCCTCAAAACCACACCTTCACAAGTTCTTGAATCATGGGATCCTTATTAAAAAGAAAAATGTAATCAATTAATTTTCTATATATTACAGTAACAAAATACATATATTGTTCCATTATGCTTATAAAATGGAGTTAAGGATATATTAAAAAAATAACTTAAGTAACTTACATCATAAATCTGATAAAGAGATATTCTGTGATGCGCATAAAGCTTCCAAAATCTTTTGTTGACACTCCATCTATGCTTTAATGTCTACAATCTCATTCTTCACCTCTTCATTATGCTTTTGTGACTGCTCCAACTCCTTTTGAAATCTCTTCTTAGATATAAAAGAAGAACTCTGTCCTTCTGAATGAAATCCAACTCCCAACCATAGACATAATCTGATCTAATCCCTAAAACTTTATCGCATATCTGGTCTGGTGTCATAGGATGTCCATCAGATATGGAATGGTCTAGCACCTGCATCATTTTATTCTAACAAAATTTAAAAAAAAATTAATTACAAAATAAAAAGTAAGCTCACTTAAAATAGTAATCATAATTTTATTTTTGTTCTCACCCATTTTGCCTCACACTCGAGAGTTGTCCATCTACCTGGAGTATCACCATGATCTGAGGTGTAATGAGTACGATACCACAACATAATTCGATTGCACTCTTCTCCATTCAATTCATTCTCAGTCTGTTTAAAAGATAAGTTACTATTGCAAGAAACTTAAATGTCAAATGATATTAGTCATAATGAAAGTACAATATCTCATAATTTGATGCTGTATAGGTACAAAAGCTTTTGACCCGATGTTTGCTTGGCACTTGACAAAACTTCTAGATTTTTTGTTATGCTCACATGTTATCTGAAAAGATAAAAAATTTTATGCCAGTCAACCTAAATTTAAAGGAGATATTTTTATATGCAAACATAATACAAGTTATATTGACCTGTGTCTTTTCCTTGCTCCAGTAAGTACAAAGATCTATCCACTCTGCTATGCTCACTGTACTTGGCTTTGAGTCCTTTCCATGATTAAGGTAATGCATATGAAGCTGATATCTTGGATCCTTTGACTTCAATGAAAGAAACTTCTTGACGCTAGTACAAACTTCCTCATCCGTCCTTAAACCCTTGACATCTAGTTTTTGCTGCAAACAAGTATTAAATACTAGTTAATAAATATGCATAGAATACAAATGCAACTATAATGATCTCTAATTACCTCTAGTTGGTCAAATGCAATCTATATCTCCACCTCTATTAATTTGGTCCATCTAGGCTTGATAGGTAAGATATTTTGAGCTATCATACCAAGCTCATTTGATAGCTTCGTAGATTGAACAGCATTAGTAGGTCGCCCTTCTTTTATTGAGATATTGATCTTCATTTTCTTACCAAGGGTCTTGTTTATCTTACTTAACCCAACCCCTCTAGTACAACCTCTTTTCTTGCATCCATCCATGCTCGTGGACCCTACAAGATAAGCAAGCAACAATAAAAATATTAATTTGAAAAAAATTAAGCAATATTGCATAAAAATAGGTTTATAATGATTCCTACCTATAGAGCTAACATCAGGAGTCACATCCATGGTAGGATGGTGTGGTCAATAGGCTCTGGCTAGGTATGTGGTGTATGAACTCGTGGCGATTGAGAGGAAGGTGGTGGAGCAGGAGGTGCGACTTCTGGTAGTGTTGGACCTAGAGAAGCTGATAGAACATGGGCTGATGGTAATTGAGAGGAAGATGGTGGACCCACAATACCATGACTCTGAAGAAGTTGCTGGTATCTAGATAGAAGGGGTGCAACATCAGCCAGAGATGGAGCTGAAGGTGTGACTTCTGATGGTGCCGGATCTAGAGAAGCTGGTGGAATATGAGTTGGTGGTGACTGAGAGGAAGGTGGTGTAATCATGGTGTTACGACTCTAAAGAAGTTGCTGGTACCTTGACCATAACTGTGATGGCAAGGCCATTCCCTAGATTGCTGGCTGATGAGTGGAATGCAGTGGATCTGGATCGATGGTTGTTGGTACTTTTCTTTTTTTCTTAGATAATCCTGGTGCCATAAGAATACCTGCAAATATATAGTCAAATGAAATCAATGTCAAGATTTTAAACTAAATCAACTAAAGTCAACTTTAAGATATTCATTGCATAGGCCAAGTACATGTGTATCACAGGAAAATAATAGTTAGAGAAAGAGAAAAAATGACAATGTTGCAGTCAGAAATATACCAGTAAGATGCACCTACCAACTCCAAATCAGCGACACCAATGAAACAATAATTTGCTGCATGACATTAGATAGTTGGGAATTAAAATAAATTATTATCATGGTCATTGTCATTATCATTCTATTCATCATCATGTTCGGTGCAATATTCTACCAAGGTATCATCTTCATCCTCGCTATCCCTTGTTGCTAACTCTTCTACTTCATCATGTAAACCTCGCATTGTATTCAACAAAGTGTCATCTACTACATCAGGTTCGACATCATCTCTATCTAATGACTCTATATGACATTCCTCGATATCTGCAGGAGTCATTCCAATACCCTCTTCATCATCGAAATCTTCCTCTATTGTTGCATCAATAGGGATGTCATATACATGTTTATGCTGACATTCTTATACAACATGCCAGTTTTGTCCCAGTTTCATGTCTTGTAAATAATAAACTTGCTTTGTTTGGTTCACAAGAATAAATGGATCATTCTTATACCATAATCTAGTTATATTTATTCTTTGCACATTTTCATCTATCCTCACATTAGCATTTCTAAATCCAAGATCGAACCACTTGCACTTAAAAAGAACAACACTTTTACCCTTGACATTATCCAACTGAATAATGTCGGTTAATACCCCAAAAAAATCGAAGATATCATCTCCATGGTTTCCTTTTACTACAACACCACTATTTTGTGACTTTTTACAGGAATCACAAACTTCAGTGTGGAATCGCACACCCTTTGCAATACATCCTGAGTACTTTTGTACCAAAACATGAGGTCCACATGCTAACGCATATAAAGACTCGATTCTTCTTTTCTCTCTTGGCGTGTACAATTTGCCATCTACCATTATGTAAAATAAATTATATTAGTTGAATATATAAAAAATAATATGTATGCACACAGACAATTTGTAAAGTTTGTGTTCTCACCTAATGCTTTATCCACAAAGAAAATTGTTTTCTATGTCTATTCTCAACATTTAATGAACTTTGCTCCATCAGCTCAATCTTATGCTCTCTAGCAAAAAGATATTGTTTAGTACCATATTTTTATATCAAATATTTAATAATAAAATTTAGGTAGTAAGAACTTACTCAAAATAAGGCTCCATCTCTTCACAATTGGTAAGCACATACCAATGAGCCATATCTTGCTCTTCTTTGGATAGGGAAACAAACTGAGTTGCTCCAAATATCCTAACTTGTTAGAAAAATATTGTTATATCACCATCATTGGCTTTATCATTGTTTCACTCATCCATATTAAAATGGGTCTCAATACCTCGAAGGTACATAAAACAAAATATCAAACATTCCTTGACTACATATGCCTCAGCAATAGATCCTTCTGGATGAGATTTATTTTGAACAAATCTCTTTAGAGAGCCAAGAAATATAAATTCAAAATTTAGAATAATTATATAACATAAATAATTACCTAAATTCAGAATTCAGAATCTAAAAAAGTTACTATAATACCTCTCGATTGGATACATCCACCGATATGCTACTGGTCCACCTAGCAAGACTTCATTTGGCCAATGACAGTCAAATGTACCATCACATCAAAGAAAGTTGGCAAAAAAATCATTTCAAGTTTACATAATATCAAGGATATGTCTGTACACATCTTCTCGATGTCATCTACAATCAAAGTTCGACGACATATTCTATGGAAGAAGTCACCTAACTCCATTAAAGCAGTTGTCACATCCTTCTTCAAGATTCCACGTGTGCCTATAGGAAGAATGCTTTGTAGGAGAATATGACAATCATGGATTTTTAGTCCCATAATCTTCTTTTCTTCAACATTGACACATCGAGATATGTCAGATGCATACCCATCCAAAAATTTTATCCCTTTAAGAAACTCACAGAAACTTTCTTTTCAATGTTCGACATTGTGTAGCATGCAGGAGAAATTATGTAGGATCCATCATTTCACTTCATCAAGTGTAATTCTTTTTGAATTTTCATGTCTTCCAAGTCGAGTCTAGCCTTGATAGTATCTTTCGTTTTACCTTCAAGATATAACAAAGTACAAAGGATATTGTCACAAATATTTTTTTCAATATGTATAACATCAAGGTTATGCCTCAATCTCAACTAACACCAATATGGCAACTCAAAAAGAATACTCTTTTTTGTCCAATTCAACTCTTCTGCTGATCTCGATCTCTTTTTATTATTAAGATATTTTTCATAGTTTACGTTCTTCAAATGGGATAGTTGTTACATCACATCATCTCCAGTTAGTAAGATAGGTGAGGGTCGATAGTCCACCTTGCCATCAAACCTCTTGCTCTTTCTCCATGCATGGTCATGAGGAAGAAAACACCGATGGCTTAGATAACTAATCTTGCTTCTCAATTTATGAGAAGGGGTATGCTTATTACAAACAGAACATGCCATGTACCCTTTAGTGACCCATTCAGAAATACTACCATAGGCTGGAAAATTATTAATAGTCCATAATAGAACTGCATGCATTCGAAAGTTTTTGCTATATGAAGCATCGAAAATATCAATACCCTTATTCCATAACTCATTCAACTCATCTACTAATGGCTTTAAGTAGACATCAATGTCTCTGCCCGATGCTTTTGGACCCAAAATAAGTGGTGACAATATAAAGAATGACTCATCCATGCACATCCAAGGGGGTAAATTATATACCAAAAGAACAACAGCCCACATACTATAGGCATTAGACATATTGCCAAATGGATTGAATCCATCCGTTGCTAGGCCAAGCCTCACATTACGGGATTCATACTATTTGTCAAAACTCTTTCAAACTTCACCATCAAATGGATGAATCATGATGTTACTTTCACTTCTAAGTCTATCTCTGTGCCATCTCATTTTTTTAGCTATTTTTCTTGACATAAATAATCGTTGCAGTCTAAACTTCAACAGAAAGTATCGTAATACTTTATAAGAAATCTTCTCACCCTTACCATCATTAATCATCCATCTCGATGTTCTACACTTTAGACAACTGCCACAGTTTTCATACTCATTTCCAAAAAAGAGCATAGTCATATTTACATGCATGTATTGGCACATAACCCAGACCCCAATTCCATAGGAAGCGATTTGCTGCATAGTAAGACTTTGGCAAGGATTGACCATTAGGCAAGACATCTCTTAGCAATGACAATAGCATATCAAAAGACTTATTACTCCATTTGTTGTACACTTTCAAATGGAGCAACTTTATAATAAATGATAATTTTAAAAATTTTGTATATCTCGAATATAGCTCTTCGGTAGCTTCCATCAATAAATCATTAAAGACATCGGTACAAGAATAGCTAGCATCTGTAGAAGCCCCCAAGTTTTTCTCAATAGGACAATCGTTAAAGAAACTACCGACGTCATGTAACAAGTCTCTTATCCTATCATCATCATCCTCATTTGAGTCATCATCTGGCCAGTCACTTTCTGTATCTATAAATGAAAATCTATCTTGATTATTGAAAAATTAAAATTCTGCCCGTTCGCCATAAAATATCCATCAGGTGTATGATTGATCTATGCCAAATCTCAATAGATGGTCGAAGACATTCTCTTGAGGCTTCGTATAAATGTTCAAGCAATATGAATAAGGACACTGAATTTCACAATCTTTGCCCTTGTTTTGAGCCACAAAAGTCATAAACGATTTGACTCCCTCTATGTATTCACGAGAGAACTTAACATAATTCATCCAATGCTTATCCATGTTACATACAAATACCTATCATTAAAATCCAAACAAACTTTGGCAAATATGCTATTTAGATCATATCTTTACAAAAAAAATGGCAAGAAATAAAGAGCAAAGGAATAAAAGCAGTAGAGCAGGCATTAACACAGTAAAATATGAATTATTTATTTAGCTCAAGTATTTGACTGAATTAAATCTCTAAATGTTTGCAGTCTCCTACAACTCATAACTAAAAATTTTTCTACTTTTTTATAATATCTCCCTCTCTCTCTCTCTCTGTCTCTCTCTCTCTCTCTCACTCGCATAGACATACATGCATACATACATATGTATACATATACGTACATGTATATGTACACACAGCCCATGTATATTTAAATAGGGAATGTATACCATATTAAAGCTTATACCCTCTTAAAATGCAGTGTTCAAAGAAGTGCAAGTTGCTCTATCCGTCAGAAGAAGGTCAACAATGAAACTAAAATTTATGACTACAAAATCGATACAAATAAACTTTAGAACACCAACTAGCAAAAATCATACAAGTCACTGTGCCTTGCACCATTTAAAGGCACACCTAATGATGCCAATTTAAATGAAAAATCTAATTAGGTGGAACATTGTGCTTGAACATAAAATATTTTTAATAAGCAATTGCTTTTAAAAAGAAAGCCTTAAGTTTCTACAGCACATTTGGGATATTTTTCATCCCTAGGAAAGGATTAACACATGCCATAAAGGGTGAGCCAATGCATGAATCCCATCATTGTGAGACCGACAGCCTTACCCCCGAATGCAGAGAGACAGTTTCCATGTTTCGAATATATGATCTCCAGATAACAATGGATTAACCTAATTATTGCACCAAAGCTCACCCTGATTAGCATGTTCCATACATGAGAACCAAAATGGCATATCCTATGCTGCAGTCTGTACCTATTGTCAGACTGTCCAACATGCCTGAGAGAAAGTATCTCAACTATATATCCAAAGAACATAATGTTTTAGTTTTAACTTGCCATTACCCTTCTACTCAATTCCACATGCTTACTGGAGCAATCAGAAGTCCCTTTCCAGTCTATGATATTGTAATAGTTCAATTGTACTAGATTGAGTAAACCTCTAGTTGACTTATTATTTATTTGTAGCCAGCAATCCCTTTTCTAATCCATCATTACCACATGTACAAAAAACTGCATGAAAACATTTAGACATAGCAGAGAAATAGATTGATAGAACTTATAACTCAATCCATAAGAAGCCTTCCACATTAATATTTGTCAGTCAAGGAAGAAGTTTTCCAAAATTTTGCAAAATAGCATAGTAAGACAAAAAGTTTCAGAACTATTGAAATTTTTTCTTTAGTGTTGGCATAAATAATGGATAGAATGTAAGAATGACAATGGAAAGCCAGACCGAGGAAGAAAACTCATTCTATTTCAGCATCCAACAATTCTTCATTTGTAATTTTGCAAAGACATTGGCATTCATTCAAGGCCTAAGCCAAGGTGAAAGGAAGCTTAGATAGTATGTTCTGAAACTAGTACATGGTGAATTCCATGGAAATCAGAAGCAACCTTGTAATTTTATTGTACCAAAGATCTCAAGAGTCTGATCTAATTAAACCCAAGCTAGAGAGGAATTTCTTTGATTTGGACCTGAAAATGAGGCATCATATGAGGATACATTTGTTTATTAAATATGACAAGTATTACCTAAGATAGCATGCTGTCAAAAAAGCATCTGCACAAAATCAAAATTAAAACTAGATAAGAAAAAGAAACACAACATACAGGAGTCAAAAGTCCATGACTTCAATATCACAGCATGATTCTAAGATTGTAGGCCAGTATTTAACTTGAGTGACATTTCAAAAAATGCATAGGGAAAAATATGAAGCTACTGAACCATCATTTCCAGTTTTAGGCAAGAAATTTTCTACTGAGCTATTAATATGATCAAGAAGTCAAAAGTGCACCAGCTGCATTCCAGCTGCAAGGTTGAATCAAACTCATTGCAAAGATGATAATATTACATGACATCTAAAGAAGGAATCTACATGACAATCAAATTCATCCAGTATATCCACACGCAAGAAAGAAAAGAAACAAAGCCCAGAAAGAGGGTGCCATTTTACATTATCAATTTGTTCACCACAATATTACAATCATTTTCAATGCAACTAACATGCTGCAAACAATGCGTGCTTTATATATAGCTAGTCCATATGAGGCCAATGGTTCAGAAAAAGGATGAACATCAACCATTAGTAAACCCCATTAACATTCAATAAATTCAGACATAGTCACAAATGATAATTGAGCAACAAACAGGTATGGCATCACTGGCAAAAAGAAAGCATGATTATAAACTCGATCAATTGCAACTAATGTATAAAATTCTACAGATATAAACAATAGCAAGGAGTATACAAGTCTATTTTATCAAAAAATAGAAAAAACTCGGAATGAAGGGGAGCACTCAACTATGAGACCCACACATTCATTGTACCAGCTAGCCAACAAATTAGCAGCAACCTTCATTTTCGTATGCAGTAATTTATAGATATCGAAGGCCTGACATGGCTGGTTATAAAGACTCTACAAACAGAGTTACAAATTCTTTGGTAGAATGGTCAGGAACTGACCCCTTGCCTTTAATTACTTTCTTATATCGAATCAAATGATAAATATTTCACTGCATAAATGAAAGAAAGAATGAACTCTGTATGCTTGTCTGTGATACCTTTCAGAAGACGGTGGATGAAAAATCAGAGAGACGGATGGAAATAGGTAGACGGTGGATGGACAGGACCCAATGACGAACAGAGAGGCAGCGATCGGTGGTGGGACTCTTCGACGGTCCGTGCAGAGAGGAGGCGAATGTCGTGCAGTGAGGAGAGCATGCGGCCGACTAGCAGAGAGGTCGTCGGGGAGGGGAACTGTGCTCGTCAGAGGAGAGGGTGCAGAGAGGATGACGAACAAGGGAACGGCATGCAGAGATTGCTCGAGGAGGGGAAGAGGAGGGAGGGAGGCGCTCGTCGAAGGAGACGGTGCAGAGAGGATGACGAACAAGAGAACAACGTGCAGAGATTGTTTGGGGAGGGGAAGAGGAGGGAGGGAGGTGCTCGTCGGAGGAGAGGGCCGGCTGCAGCGTACGTTGGGGAGGGGAAGAGGCGGAGGCTACTCGATCGATCGAGAAGAGGAGGGAGGGGAAATTATTTTAGGGCTGGTTTTGAAAATGAAAAATATTTGGGAAATATTTGGGATGGGCGCCAGTTGGGTGAACGGTGGTAAAAAAAAAAAGAAAAAAAAAAAGAGGAATATTGGGATGTTTAATTAATTTGAACTGGGGTTAACGGTGGGCAAAACAAAAAAAATTTGAATGCAAAGCAGGTATAAAAAAATTAGATAAAAAATTAGATAAAAAAATTAAATAAAAAAATTAATCAAAATATGATGTTTTAGCTTCAAATGTCATACAAAGATGTTACAATTCACGATGTTTATCCAAACGTCGTAAATGATCTATCTCATCGATGTTTCATAACATCGCCAAATAATTTATATTTTTGCGATGTTTCAATTTTTTAACATCATGGAAACCCTTTTTTCTTATAGTGACTAAAGTCAATCAGTATAGTATCATATATCCATCTTCGATTTATCATCTCAAAACTCCTAGATATCAAGATTTTAGTAAATGGGTTGGTCATGTTCTCTGTTCTATCAATCTTCTAAAGATTGACGTCACCTTAATAAATTTTTTGAATAAGGTGATAGGGATGCAAAATACTTGGTAAGCTAATGGGACTTTGGCTTCTTGGCATGAGCTATGATTCTGATGTTGTACAATACAGCAGGACTATCATCGGAGGGTGTCAGTCCTAGATTTTCAGTGAACCTGTACAATCATATAGCTTTCTTGTAAGCATCAAATATTGCAATGCATACTGCCTCGTAATTTGAATTTGACTATATTTTTTTGCTTGAAACCTTTCCAGTAGATTGCTCCATTATTTAGGGTAAGGATGTATTCTGATACATTCTTGCTATTATTATGTCCAACTAAAAACTGGAGTCATACTCTACAAGTTTTAAGTCAGATTCTCTATAACCAAGTCATTGATCCTTAGTATTTCTCAAATACTTAAGGATGACTTTTCAGTGATTCTCATCCAGATCTTGCAAGTATCCACTCACTATCCTAGTGAGTATAACATATCTGATCTCATATATGGTGTACATGATAGAATAAATTCTATTCATAAACATCCTATATATGTTGGACTGAAAAAATTCAAGCAACCCCTTAGATCTATCTCTATAGATCTTCATCACTAGGATGAGAGATACTTTTTCCAAAGTCTTTGGTAGAGAACTATGATAATAGCAAAATTTTTATTCTCTGTAATGTAAGAAATGTCATTCTCGATTAAGAAAATTTTATTCACATACAAGACAAGAAATATACTCATAGAACTATTACTCTATTTGTATTTGCAGGGTTTTTCATTCTTAACAAAGCCATGCATTTTGATCACTTATCAAAATATATGTTCTAACTTTAAAATATTTAGCATTTTCATAAGAGAAAATATCTTATTATGGTCAATACCATAATGTTGACAATATCCTTAGGCAACCAGACGAGCTTTGTAGGTCTCCACCTTCTCATCTATGCTACTCTGATCCTATTAAAGATCCACTTACACTCTATGGGCTTTACCCTTCGAGTGAATCAATGAATGTCCATACACTGTTGATCTTTATGGACTTCATTTCGGACCTATGGCTCTAAGCCATTAATCGAAATCAAATCTCTGTATGGCATCCATGTAGATGATCAAATCCTTGTTGTTTTCATCAACTTCAACAGGATCATGTCCCGAAACTAGATACCGAAGTATCTATCCGACGGACGTGGTACTCTACCAGATCTCTTTAATGGTGCCTTTACAACTGATTTCGAGTTTGATCTGATCAAATCTGCTTCAATGGGTTCACTAGATTATGTCGATTCTTCTATCTGTCGAACTTCATAAGTTTCATATTAAAGGCATCAGTACCTTCACTAAGGTATTCTTTTTCTAAAAAGAATATCGAACAACTCTTGTTCTTTAGTATGGTAGAAGTTATATCCTTTAGATTCTTTGAAATTATCCTACAAAATAATACATATAGGACCAAGATCCAAGCTAATTGATCTGTAATTGCTTGACATAAATCAAACACTCTCAAACCTTAAGGTAAGAGAATATCAGCTTAACCTAGTTCATATCTCATATAGAGTCCTTGCGACTGATTAGTTTAGAATCTAATTCAGAACATGACAAATGGTCTTAAGAGTATAATCATAAAAATAGATTGATAGACTTATAAATCCCATCATGGATTGAACTATATCTAACAAAGTCGATTACAATAAAAGAGAATCTTATTCTCTTTTAGATATATCAAAAAACTCATTGGAAGGGCTTTCTCCTCTTTGGTCTGACCAAAAGGTTTCAATGCTTTTTTCAGTTTATTTCTCTATCTTCTTATAGAATCATTTGAACTTTTCAAATAGTCCAAAATTTATGGCAAATATGTTCATAGATCCAATACATCAGTATGTATTAGATTCAGAACATCATTGGCTCGTTCACCTTTTCCAGCAAAAGGTGACTTGATCATCTTACTAAGAAGATAGGATTGATAGGATGACAATAATTCACAATCATTGACTTCAAAAATTATTTTCTATTGATCTTATTCTTATTTATATGATCAAGCTTAAATTGCCAAAGGTAGGCTTTCATGACATTATCTACTTTAGGGAGTTTATTTGATTGTGTACAATATATTAACAGACTGTGACTATTCATAAATGTCATTTCTCAGTTGTCCACATGATTTCGATATCATTCATAATGATATCACAAAATCATTAGACAATAGTGATAATCACTAAAATAATATTATTAGAATTGAAAATAGGCTCGATGATTCCTAAAATCAGGATTGGAACATAACTTCCATCTCCAACGTTCAGAAATCTCTTGCTATTTTCAATCTTTCTACTAACCTAAAGTCATTGCAATAGTTTGCATAGACTTTCATATTCAATATCTAGGTAGTAGTGTCACAGATAGAGAAATCATAAAGTATTATCATATAAGTACCTTGTCAACAACCCTTTGCTGATTTGTCTTCTTTTGCCTGTTCGGATCAAGAGACTCTGCCAGACTAAGTTAATCTTAGACTTTTTTGTTAGTTCAGACTCATTAGCCCAAGCACGACTCTTTTCTATCTTTTTTTCTTTTTTTTTAAAAATTATTACTTTACTGAAGATACATCTTTAAAGGTGTGAAAGAACTCCTTCAATATTTGAAGAATTTTCTTCCACTAAGCATCATTGAATTTATAATTAAATTCGTGTTCTTTACTACTCTCAATAACACCACACGATGATATGATCATTTGGCCACTTCTAATAAGTGCCTTTGATCGCATCATATGTGTTGGACGTGGGAACATCAAATGCTGGATCCATAATCATATGTAGAATCCATTCGTGCTCTAGAACTATTTGCAACTTTTGATATCAATTATCGAAGTTAAATCCTATAAGTCACTATCAAACAGCGAATGGAGTAATGGACATCTAGCCATAACTGAAAAAAAATACAAGACCTTTATATTTATAAATTGATTGAGCCTAAAGATTTGAACTTTAGTCTAAAGGTTCTCTAACTATTTTATTCGAATTCGTAGCCTCTACCTCCAATCCGAGAAATTACTCTAATTTCTTAGTGGGTACTAAAATCCACACGGACTATACATGAGTTTGACTTTGACCAGCTCACCCATGTACGTCTATGGTAGGTTCTTAACCAATTATTTTATCAAATAATTTTTAGTAATTGATTTAGCCCCAGGTAATTTTTCAATTGACTTTGATCTTCTCTGCAAGCCCTGGTTAGGTCCAACCATTAACATGATCATACTTATGAATTCAACTATCAAATAATCAGGCCTGACTTTGGCTGGCTAACCTGACTATTTGACAGAGAGACTTAACTAAGTCATCATATTATTGAATCATAATTCCAATAGCAGATGAACACCAGGCCTTTGGGCCTCCAATGATCATCATACTAATGGACCCATTATCACCTAACTTAATAAGAGGCTATGATCTAGTTATCCCTATAACTAACTCATTTTATAGACCTTATAATTTATAAAATTTGATTTATGAATTAAGAAAAGAGAAAAGATCAACCAGTAAACCACAATCCTTCCACTGACTTCATCAAGTCATTGAATTAGATTAGGGTCATGCTGGTTGAAATGGCACCTAGATCAGTCACACTGATCAACCTTAATGGCATGGCTCAACTCGAATCATTTAGCAGTCGAATCAAGATATAATTCACCAAATTAGCTAGATAAGTGAGATTGATAAGAGGGTCTGTTAAGCTTGCCTTAGACACCATCGAAATGACTAGATAAGCCACTCCCAATTAAAAATCACTGGTCAATATACTGAACTTATCTTAGACACCAATTGATTAATTAGTGTCAATTTGACCAACCTAATGATTCGGTTTCAACCATTGAGCCATAATCAAGATCCATTTGGTCTAATCAAAGATATGGACTTGATCATCTACAACTATTATATTGGATCTAAAAAAATCATGATTTAATCTAATTCAATATTTGATAAGATTTAATCAATTTTTCTAGTTAGTTCATTAACTCTTTGATTCTAACCTTAAGTCTAACTCAATTAAGAGGACTTGATTTGAGCTAAACCATGTCCCTATATTTTATGTGAATGATATTAGATCTTTTAATTCATAATTCTAGATCTAATCGATTCTACACTTAATTCAATTAAGTTCAGCATCAACATGGGTTTAGGTTATGGTTTGAAATAATTTTAATTTTTTATTTTATAAATAATTTACAATAAATTTTATACAAATATTTTTTATTCTGAAACTGGATTGACTCAATCACCATTGAGCTGGCTACACAAGGAGATTGGGTCAACTCAGTTCAAAACTGGATTAGCTCTGTAATTGTGCGAGCACTTCTTAAAGAGTTTCAGATCTAAAAATTTTTACATAACACTAAAATAAAATTAATCATAATACTTTTAGATCATACCTAAAATTTTTATGATTCGAGATTTTATTTTGTCATGATTAAAATAATTTTAATCATATAGATTAGATGTCTTATTTTTCATACAACTTTGTATCACATACAATAAATCTAGAGTTTCAAGATCTAAGATTTTATAGAAAAGTAAATTCTTTCTTTCGCATTCTTTTTCATGGGATCTAATCACATGGCATTCCTACACATCATAAGAGCAACCCATTGAATGAAAAGAGAGGGCCTTTAAATCTTTCTTGCTTCTATGATCGGATGGTCTGGTGATCAACTCAATCTAAGTACTTGCTAATAGAATCATCTAGTCTAATCACATATCATACATGCTTGAATTTAGATCAAATCTAAATTATATCGGATCTGATTATAATCTTAGATCACATCTAAATCAGATCATAAACATCACATGCATGATATAAAATTAGATTTTATCAATAATCAGCATAAACTAGGATAACTCTTTCACTGTAAGGAGTAAACCCTACAGTAGGACAACCTTATATCAGTTTGTGTGATCAATTATTAATTAAATTTAGATTAAAATATTATACATCAGATCTAAATAAAATTAAAATTTAGATTTAATAAGTATATAAATCATTTCATAACAAACCTAGAATCTGATACCACTGTTGGGATGCGGAGGCGATTTCATGTATATATTTCAAAAAATTTTTAAAAAATTACAGAGAAGATAATTAGATTAATCAAATTAATCTAACATACATATGATCTAATGATCAAATCAACCTACTCTAGGATCTATGATATGTTATGTTGCATATAAAATCTAAAAAATACTGAAGATAAAATCAACATGCATGCATGTGAGCAGTTGAACACATCTACTTCTAATCTAAGTCTAGAACTCTATACATGATCGTGGGTCGATGATCTCTGCTGCTGAAAGATATGGTGGAGAAGATTCTTGCTGATTGCTCATAGCCACACATGCATCCAATCTCTATAAAAAATTTGCTCAAAGCCCCAATCTGATCGATCTTCTCCAAAGTGCTAGCTTGCATGAAGATTTTTTTGGCCGATCTAGATCCTTTCTTCAAATCTCTACCTCTTTCCAAACCCTTAGAACCAAAAACTAAAAATTTAGATTTTTGCACACACCCCAAGAGAAAAGACCTTCCTCTCTACTTTTCACATCATGAACCATTCCCAAACTTCTATCACGTGAAAAGCTCTCTTCTGGTATCTTACACACAAAAAAAAAATTCACAAATTATAGGCATGTAAGGAGGTGGGGTGAAGAGTCCTAGTGATCCTGGACTCTTACAGGATTTTGCCTCCCTTCATAATTTTACATCCCAAAATATGCCAAAATAATATGGGACATCCCTTTCTATATTTTTTTATGATAAATCAGTTTTCCAACTGATCTCCCATGAAAAATCTCTACAAAATATTGGACATATAAGGAGAAAAAAATTTATTGGTATGGAGAGGTTGATTTGGATGAGAACAGATTCTCCTGATAAAGAATATTTTGAAATTCAATTTCAAAACCTTCTTTCTATCAAAACTAAATCAGATTTAGATGTGAGATAGATAAGGGAAGGTATGCTTTAGTGTAAAAAAAATCTCACACAAAATAATTTTGTGTGTGGAGATATATGGCATGCAATCTGGGTTGGCACAGGGAGAAGAGTCCTATTCCAATAAGGACAATAATCCTATTCCAATAAGGACTCTAAGTTTTCTTATTTGAATCCAAACCAAATCACATCTGATTTAGCCTAAATAAAATATATAAAACTCAATCTAATTAGGTTCATAAATTCTTAATCAAAATTCAATCAAATTAAAAATTGATTGAAACAAAATCCTGATCAAATCATGGATAATTCTCCCTTAGCGATTAGGTCATCTCATAACCTAATCGAAAAAAATCTAATTGAATCTAATTTAATTAAATTTTATTTAATCTACTTTGCTTAATCAAATTGAGCTAATCAATAATCTATTTGCTAATTAATCCTCCATTAATTCACTAACACTTGGTGAATAAATTTATTGTAATATTTGCATAAGGTTAATCATCAATCGAATTGATGATTAAGCCCTTGAACAATTTTCAATCGTTGATCAACCACGTGATCAGTCAGAAATTTTTTTTGAGTGTGACCCTACAGGTTCGATCTTAAGCTGGTAGCATAAGAATATCTTCCTAAATCAATCGATATAACTATCTAGCAATGATGACCCAACGTCCGGATAGGTCGAATAAAGGTGAAGCAACATTCAAGTACCTATTGGCGTATAGTTACCATATAATTCATCCCTTTGATCCTAATGCTCGAAAACCATCAAGAATTTAATTGTCAATCCTAGATAAATCATCCATATTATATTTCAATCTTTTTCAAATCCATCACATGGATTACCCAAGTGTAGGTTTTGCTAAATTGAAATACACTGATGTATATCTCCGACTAATTCGGAGGGGTCAATCTCATCTTGACTCATGCACCAACTTGATAAGTACTTGACTGTACTCAAAAACTTTCTATCACTAAATTAAAAACTCAGTTAGTCATGCAAGCTCCTCATCATCCTCCTGCTCCTGTATGTCATTTCTAGCAACTGGTGGATGAGAGCTGAATGTCCTAACAACCTATAAGAAAGAAAAATAAAGCATTATCAATAAATTTCTATATAAAAATATATATATATCGATATGGAGATGTATATTTCAATATACTATTTTAAGTTTCAAATAAATTATTTTTATATATTTTATTCGATGATACAGAGCTATAAACACTCTCGACACATTGTTTGGATAATTAGATTAAATTTTTACATCTAGATCTCCTTTTCGAACTCAAACTTAACTATGTGAAGCTTCTAAATATAAAAATTTAAAATAAATAAAGAAAATTTTTAACAAATTTATCTACTATGATGGCTGTGATAACAAGCCCAGCTAATCATGCAGATGCGAGTCTCGGAGAATCCAAATGATCATATCACTGACAGTGTCTTGTAAGCTCGAAGATCGTTGGCTCTAAAGCTTTTATACAACCTCCTTCACATGTGCGTCAACCCACGTCTGGGTCATTGAGCCCTGAGAGGAGTATCGAGCTACTGGAGGATCGAAGTTATGATCGAATCCTATGACTCTGCTCCTACTCACCCCTCTGGTGGCTCTATAAATGTGCTGTAACATGTTCTAAACAAGAAAATATTATCTGCAGCAAAAATAAGTGATACCAATGTAATATAGAGCCAGTAAGGTCATAGCGAAAAAGAGGCCATAGCAATCTATGAAGTCATTCCTTTTAATATCCATTAACATTAGATCATCATCAGAAAAAATAAGTAGGCAATTATAAGTATATAGCAAGAAAAATCCATCAGCACCCATCAGCTTTAACATATCATATGGGAATAAGAAAAATAGACCATAGCAAATCTATGAAGCCATTCCCTTCAATATTCATCCAGTCTAGATTATCATCAGAAAAAATAAGGAGGCAACCATAAGAATATAGCAAGCAAAATCCATCAGCACCCATCAGCTTTAACATATCATATGAAAATAAAAAAAAGAGGCCATAGCATATCTTGTGTCAAATGTATTACTTATTTAGCATACTTTGTGCCAAATGTATCGTAATCATGGGCAGCCTTTGTCTTTGTTAGGCAGCTCACCTGACAAACCATACCAAAGAGAATTTGCAGCATCTATAATTATAACAATTAAATAATTAGGTATTTATATCTATTGTACCAAAAAAAGAACTACCAACAAGTAAAAAATATGAGGGGCTATTCTATTATTTTCAATATTATTTAACACAAAATACTCCAAAGACACTTAACTTTAATTATTGTATTGCCTCCTAGCCCAAGTTTTAAAATACCATACAATAGGAATAATAGAAATTAAATTATTATATGCCTACAGTACCAATTCTTATACTTTTTCAATGTAAAATGGGAACTATCCATAAAATGAGAAAAAGATTCCTCAGACATGTGACACCAGGAAAAATTAAATACCTAACAAAATCAACATAAAAAGTTAGGACTGAGAGATATCAAGAATCCATAATGCCATTACCAAAATCAAAAGCTTATAGTAGGTACAAAACAAATTAACATGGCCTTTATGATATGAACATATTTAAGTCATGAATAATAAGTACCATTTTAGGTAGAACTGTTCATTGTTAAAGGAACTTTGCCTCAGTTTCAAAGATATCTAATTTTTTCAAAGCAATTGAAAAGCTTGCTTGAAGGTCCTTAGCATCATCCTAGATCTTTGCACCATATAGTCTAACTAAAAAGAAGAATCTACACAAACATTAATGACTCAAAAGGATGGTACTTCTATATAAAACAATAGTGACTCATAAGGCCAATCTTGCCTGATTGCATACCACCAATAAAAAAAATCTCTATCACCTATCTCCTCTGCATCAGCTTCATATCTTTGAATGCAAATTCTCTCAAAGTAACACACAACCTCACAGAAGGTTAAGGAAGCACTGTACACCTTTTCATGAAGATGAAATTCTTGGCCTTACCCCAACTTCTACACGACTATCAAACAAACAAATCATATCAAGCTGTCGAGTTAACAACATAATCAAGAAAATGGTGAATTTTCTTGGTAAAGTCAAGTGCTTATACCTTTACAAATATGTTCCATGGCAACAACATTCAAATAAGTAGGCACAAAAGGATGCAAAACCCCACCTCGATGTAGAAACAAAAACAAAAAAGAAATGAAGAAAAGGGATTTGGGGGGGAGGGTATCACAGGCGAGCAAGCCGGGGAGGAGGGGGCTGTGTGGTGAGGTGGGTAGGCAATGCTGAAGAGGGGGGAGGGGAGGGGGTGGCAGCACTATGCTTAGGGTCGTGGGAGGGGGGAGGGGGTGTCAGTAAGGGGAGGGGAGGGGCGAGGGGAGAATAGGGAGGCGGCGGAGGGTCCAATCCAGTAAGGGGAGCAGTGGGGGGAGAAGGGAGAGGCGATAGGGGGTTTGATTTGGCAAGGAGAGGGGTGCAGAATGAAAAGGGAGGCTGGACAGTGGGACGCCAGCTTTAAGAGGCAGATAGGAAGAAGGGGGGAGCTAAGGGAAGTAAGGAAACGTCGGATCCAAGGCAGCTCCAATGGTGTGGGGGCTGGGGGGAGTTCAGGGGCTTTGGTGGTGGGGCAGCACCGGGGGGAGGCAGGCCAGGGCTCAAGGAAGTCAGAGGCAGTCGAGGATCTTGGAATCTGACGAATGGGTGCTCGAAGAGGTGGTTGGGGGCTCGAAGAGGCGGTTGGTGGCTCAGGGCAGTGGGATTCGATGGCAAGAGAAAGAGGGGGACTGAAGGCGGGGAAAGAGAGGGTGGCAGTGGGATGAGCAAAAATGAAAAGTGAAAAATCAGTGGGGTGTTTTTAAGGTTAGTATTAGCGATGGCATTTTCGATGGCAGGGGAAAGAGGGGGACTGAAGGCGGAGAAAGAGAGGGTGGCAGTGGGATAAGCAAAAATAAAAAGTGAAAAAATCAGTGGGGTGTTTTTAAGATTAGTATTAGCGATGGCAAAATACCGTCTCTAATAAGAACTTTTCGTTGCTAATAATTCTACAATCAAATTAAAAAAAATAAAATTAGTTTCTATTACTGATGCAACTTGCCATTGATAAAAGTCAAAAATATCATTACTATTTTTTTTGCAATGGCAAATATTTTGATCATCATTTTTTGTTGGTAAAAAATATTCTTAGCGACGGCAAATTTGCCATCGCTAATAGTTGTCGGTAAAACTATTTTTCTTATAGTGCACAATCTTTCAATTATCGAATACGTCACTGGAGGGCAGCAAAGCTGAGTCCCATCTTCGCACTGCAGACACTCCAATGGAGTCTGACCCCATCTAAATTGAACTGCTACTTCTTTCGATCAAAGGAGTGGGGAATGTAGTGGGTTCGGAGGATCAGACTGGATCGAAGGGACTGATATGACCCCCACCTAAGCAAGGGTTGGAGGTGGTGCCTTTTTTGACTCTCGCCTGAAGCCTTTAGCTTCTTCTAAGCATTGATGGTGAACAAAGAGGGTGCCTTTCTCTTCTTCATTGCACCCTTCTTCAACTTTTTTAGCTCCTCAAGCCTCATTTTTGTAGTAAAAAAAGTTAGGATCTATTAAAAAAAAAGATCAAGCATTAGGAAGATTGAAGAAATCTTCACCTTTGGGATCGTCCAACTGATGCTAGTATTAAAGAGAGTCTGCTATGATAATAACTCTTTTAATGAAAGAATTTTGTATTCTCATAAAGTTATGGAGTGCTCTAAGTCTTCATCCCCAAGCTTCAGGATTTGAAAGATAGAATTCCTCGACCGATCCCAGAAGGAAGTCTCCATTCTTTAATGGAGGGCTCCAAAATAAAGAGGAACCAATCCTTTCAACCATGGATCGAAGATGGAGTCCCTTTTATCAAGGTGAGGACCTCTCTCGGAAGAGAGATGTATCATTAGTTATCCGTACGCCTCTTTATGGTATAGAAGGATCGAAAAAGAGAGATGGAAGGTGGGACTTTAGTCATGGAACATAGAACAATGAAGTCAATGATGAAACTAAAAGAGTTCGGAATGACAGAGCAAAGAAAAATATTGAAGAAATGAAAGAGTTCGATGACAAAAGGATGAATGGATAACCTAAGTCTAGCCTCAAAAGCTTCTTCATATAGGTCGATTCTATCAGAAGAGGGCTACCAATCCTACTACTAGTGTTGCAAGATGTGTCCCAAAACCAATCGTTAGACGATTGTGCTCATCTTGTAAATTATATATAAATTTTTATTAATAAAAATTATTTGATATTTTTATTACAAATTGACCATCTTTGAACTCCCGTGTTGTAATAAAGTCCTTAGGACTACTATTAATCAACAAAGGAAGATTTATCGTTAAGTCCTTAAAAATATTTGCGACCAAATAATACACTATTAATAGGATGATAGTGATATCAAGTGTAGATCATTGTGTGCCATATGAATTGGTTATCCTCTTAACCAAGAAGCATGGAGATACTGTTATGGCATACAGATGGAATGTAGGAGTACATTCGCATCGAATGTGACAATGTACCGAGTACTCTGCTGTTAAGAGTAGCTCATAAAGGATATGGGTATAAGTGTCCCTCCGACCTGAGACTACCATGGTGACTTGTAAGCAACTCACTGTACTTTAGTATCAGACCATTTGAGTTTCTAACTTAATGATGGAAGGATACTAGGTGCAGTCAAGTACTTATCAAGTCGGTGTGTGAGTCAAGATGGAATTGATCCCTCTGAATTAGTAAGAGATATGCATCAATGTATTTCAATTTAGCAAAATTTTGATCAGGATAATCCATGAGATAGATTTAAAATATTAAAATAAAATATGATCGACTTAATTAGGGTTGACAGTTAAATCCTAAGTCATCTTGAGCATTTGAGTCAAAGGGATGAATTATACAGTAACCACACGCCAGTAGGTTCTAGAAGGTTGCTTTGCAATACTTCAACCTATCCAGTCGTCGGGTCATCATTGCTAGATGGTTACATCAATTGGTATAAAAAGTTATTCCTATACTACTGGCTTAGATTCAGACGTATGGGGTCACACGCATTAGAAGATTTGATCAGATCTGATGGCAGAAGAGTCCAATTGGATTGTGACTCTGGTGAAGAGTCCTACTTGGACTAGGACTCGGTGGGAGAGTCCCACTGGGACTGAGACTCTACCATTTATAAAGAATTAATTAGTAATTAGATTACTAATTGATTCTATTTGATTAAGTAAAAAACTTTGGAACAAGTCTAATTGAATGAGATTCAGTTCGACTTAGACTGGGATTGATATGATCAGTCCTGATTGCAAGGAAAATTTAATCTTGATACGATCAGAATTTGGACTTTGCTAATTCCTAATTGGGTTAGGAATTTTTTGAGATATTTAGATTTCTAATTATATTAGGTTCATTTCTATCAATGGTTTCAATCTAAATTTGATTTGGATTAGAATTGAGTGAGAAATGAAGAGTCCTTGTCAAACTAGGACATTATCCTTATCTTATTGCACCATAATTGGACCCTTGCCCATATCTCCACGCCAAATAGGATTTGGCTTGACCTTTTTGGTGTCAAAGTAGGAGACTCAATAAGGGTGGGCAGCAATGGTTGATGACTTATAATCCTATCTCTTATCAAATTCGAATACGATCCGAATTAGAGATAAGATGAAAATAAGGAAAGAGATTTTTCGTACAAGAAAAGTTGTTAGCACCTTAATTAATTTTTTTTTTATTTTTCTTGGAGAGTCCTTGGATGTGTGAGATACTAAAATTCTTTTCCACATCCAAGAGTTTTTTTTAGAAATTTTAGGATGCCCAAAATTGGTTTGAGGCATGGTGATTGAGGTGCTCTTTCCCTTAGATGAAAAACCTAGTCTTTGCCTATAAAATGGGGTCCCTTGTTCTTAGCATCAGACCTCTCTCCCCTTGCTGGTTTCTCATTTTCCAGAGCTCTTCTCCTTCTTCTCTCTTCCTCATTTAGATCTCTTCATCTTTTGGAGTGTCCAAGGTGCTTGAAGAAAAAGGAAGAGATCACCCATCAAAGTTGCTTGCAGGCTAGCACCTCCAAGTCCCTGATCTATGCCAGTCTTCACATGAATTTTTTTATAGAGGCCATACATCTTTGTATGGCTATGAGCAACCTGAGAAACATCATCTCCAAGTGTTATACCAAAGAAGAATAAGATAAAATTGATTTGATAATTGTTACTAATTTATTTTGATCATATAGTTAGATCCAATAGTTAGATCTAGGATTTCAGCATCGATGAGATCGATGTATATTTCTATTTTTAGATCTAAAGTGCATCATATTTCATATTTTCTTCATAGCATGGTAGTCTAGATTAGATTTATACATATAATTTAGATTAAATAGTTTAATCTTATTCTTCCACTACATAAAAATTTTAAAATTACATGCATAGCACTATCGATGTTTCTTTCAACTGGTATTAGAGCCATGGTTGTTTTGATATGATTTATTATACCTTTAGGTCTGATTTTTTATTATTAAATTTGATTATTTATGATTTAGATTAGATCTAAATTAGTTTATTTTTAGATTTGATTATTATTTATTTAGATTAGATATTCTGAGTAGTAAAGTACTCGGATTGGGTAATCACCTGGCCGTCTGGTCATAAGGGCAAGTAAGGTTTCATAACCCTCTCCTCTCATTTAATGGGGTGCTCTTCATGATGTGTAGGGGTGCCACTGTGAGGTCCCATAAAGAAGAAAGCAAAAAGAAAAAAGCTTACTTTCTTGCAAAACCCTAGATCTTGAAACCCCAGGTGTTGTTGTATGTGATGCAAGTTGTGAAGATGGTCAGTTACATCTAATCTTGTTTAATCAAAAATTATTTTGATTTAAAATCATAAAAAATTTAGATTTGATCTAAAAGATTTTATGATTTGATGTAAAATGTTTACATGAAAAATTATTTTTCAAAAACTTAGCCATGTTGATGCAAAACTTAATTAGAAATTAAGTATCAAGCTGATTGGATCTAGAATTGTGATTTAGATCTAATGACATTGCATAAAACATAGGGCATGGGTTAGCTCAAATCAGATCTTTCTCTTTAATTGGGTTAGACATAAGGTTAGAATCAAAGAATTGATTGACCATGTAAAGAAATTGATTAAGTCCAACTAAATATTGAATTAGATTAATCAAGATTTTTCGAGTACAATAGTTGTAGATGGTCAAGTCCATATCTTTGATTGGACCAAATGGACCTTGATTGTGACTCAGTGGTTGAACCCAAATTATTAGGTTGGTCAAATCGAAACTAGTTAACCAATTAGTATCTAAAGTAAGTTTGGCATTTCGATCGATGGTTTTTAATTGAAAGTGGCTTACCTGGCCATTTTGATGGTGTCTAAGGCAAGCTTAGCAGATCCTCTTACCGATCTCACTTATCTGGCTAATTTGGTGAACTAGATTTTGATTAAATCACTAAGTGATTCGAGTTAGGCCATGCCATTAAGGTTGATTAGTGTGACTGATCTAGGTGCCCGTTCAATCAGCATGACCTAATCTGATTCAGTGACTTGGTGAAGTTAGTGGGAGAATTATGATCTGCTGATTGATTTTTTTTTTCTCTTCTCTCTTCTCTAAATTGATTAAACCCTCTAAATTATTAGGTCCCTAAAATGAGCTAGTTATGGTGATAACTAGATCATAGCCTCCCATTAAGATGAGTGATAATGGGTTCATTATTTCTAATTGACATTGCAGGCGCCATCCATTTAGTGTTCTTTCTAAATGATGGAATTATTATTCATCATATGATGACTCTGATGAACTATCTTATGATGCTTGGGTTGATGGAGCCATCCTCAGGCCTGATCACTCATTAGATAGAATCACTGAGTAGGTTCATGTTAATGGTTTGACCTAATCGAAACTTTCAGGGGAGGCCCATCACCTACTAAAATAAAATCTGAGGCTAAATTAAATACTAGAAGTTATTTAAAGAAACAATTGGTTAAGAACTTACCCATGGGTGCATATGGGTTGATCGAGCCATTCTCGAACCTATATGTAGTCTGTGTGAATTTTAGTACCCACTAAGAAATTAAGATAATTCCTCAAATTGGAGGTAGAGGCTACCAATTCATATAAAATAGTAGGAGGACCTTTAGACTAAAGTCTAAGTCTTTAGGATTAATAAATTTATATACTAATTAAGTTTAGTGTTCTCCTTGTGTGCGTAGATATGGCCTCAAACTTGTCACTCCGATCACTGTTAGATAGTGAGAAGCTTATCGGACTGAATTTCGATAATTGGTATCAAAAATTAAAGATTGTCCTGGAGTATAAGTGGATCCTTTATGTGATAACGGATCCAGCATCTGAGGAGCCTGCTCCTAACACCCGAGGAGCAATCTGAGACACTTATTTGAAGTGGCTCAATGACCTCACCATGGTTTGTTGCATCATGCGAGCCTTAATGAATGACGAGTTCAGCCGAAAGTTTGAAGAAGCTCAGCCAGAAAAAATACTTCAAGTGTTGAGAGATTTCTTTGGTACTCCTGATGATGTTGAGTGGCATAAGACTAGTTACGTCATTTTCAATGCCTGAATGAGGGAGGATGCATCTGTTACCGATCATGTATTGTACATGATCGAGCAGATTAAAAAATTGAGCAAACTCGACTTTTCTTTGCATGAACAGCTAGGGAAAGATGCGATTCTAAACTCTCTACCCAAGTCCTATCTGCCGTTCCTCAATCATTTCAGAATGACGAAGCCTGTAGTTAACTACCACGATCTGTTGGGGTTGCTGCAGACTTTTGAGAAGGATCATCAGTTCCATAAGGAGATAGTGAATCTAGTGGGAGGACCTTCTTTGGGTAGTCGTCATCCCTATAAGAAAGAGAAAAAAAATTAAGAAGGTGCCTGGTGCTGGGAGTCAGTCCCAGAAACTCAAGTTCAAGGCTGATCAAAGTTAGGCAGAGTACTTCTTTTGCAAGAAGCAAGGTTACTAGAAGAGAAATTATACTCAGTATATCACTTCTCTTGACCCAAATAGGTCAAAGAAGAAGAAGCAATCGGTTACTGGACAAGATACTTATATGATAACACGTTGTAACTTCTCTCTAATGGATATAATGACCTGGATATTATATACTGAAAGTCCTATTCATATTTGTAATTCATTGCAAGGTCTTCAGGTCACTAGGAGATTTGGAGTAGATGAGAGATTCCTGAATGTTAAAGATGGAAGATCAGTTTCAGTTCTAGCTTTAGGAATCATCAAGGTTGTATTCGAGTCTCAGTATATTGTTCTTAATGAGTATCATTACTGTCTTAGTTTTCTTTTAAATATTATTTCTGTAGGCCTTTTGGCTAATTCAAATTATAAAATATCAATAAAGAAAAACTTTTATGATATCATTTTGAATGGTGTTGGAATTTTATGTGGATAGTTGAACAATGGTATTTATATTGTATCTAGACCTAATGTAATGTACATTTCAAATAAATATCCTAGAATAGATGATGTCACAGATGCCTATCTTTGGTATTATAGGCTGGGTCATATCAACAAGAACAGGATGAATAGGTTAGCTCAAGAAGAAATTCTTGATAAATATGATTATGAATCGTTATCTACCTGTGAGTCTTGTTTACTTGAAAAGATGACCAAGTCACCTTTTACTGAAAAAAGTGAACGAGCCAGTGATGTGCTGGGTTTGATATATGCTAATGTACATGGACCCATGAGCACATGTGCTAGAGGAGGGTATAGCTACTTCATCACGTTCACAGATGATCTATCTAGGTATGGGTACGTCTACTTGATGAAATATATATCTGAATCATTTGAAATATTTAAACGATTCTATAATGAAGTAGAGAAACAAACTGGAAAAAATATTAAAACTCTTCGATCTGATCGAGGAGGTGAATATCTTTTCAGTGAATTTCTAATATATCTAGGAGAGAATAGAATTTTCTCTCAATGGACTCCTCCAGAGACACCACAGCATAATGGCATCTCAGAAAGAAGGAATCAAATCTTGTTGGACATGGTTCGATCCATGATGGGATTTGCAGCTCTATCGATCTCTTTTTGGGGATATGCACTTGAAACAGCCCGTCATGTGCTCAATAATGTTCTGAGCAGATCGGTTAGTAAGACACCATATGAGATATGGTCAGAATGTAGGCTGAACCTCTCTTACTTTAGGATTTGGGGGTGTCCGACTTATGTTAAACGATTACAAACTGACAAGCTCAGTCCTAGGTCTGATATGTGTAATTTTGTAGGGTATCTTAAGGAAACAAGGGGATATTACTTTTACCTGCATGCTGAATAAAAGGTATCTGTCAGCAGTAAGGCACACTTTTTAGAAAAGAAATTCTTTAGTGAAGGAATAAGTGCCTCCAAAATCAAGCTTGATGAAGTTCGATAGGTAGAAGAACCGACACCAATGATTGAATCTGAACCAAATTTGATGAGATCAAACTCGGAGTCCAATGAACAAACATCCTTAAGGTGATCTGATAGAATACCGCATCAGTCAAATAGATACTTAAGTTTCTTAGTTCAGGACGGAGATCCTGTCGAACTCGATGAGAACGATGAGGATCCGATAACCTACATGGATGCGATGCAGAGGTCTGACTCTGAAAAATGACTTAAAGCCATGAAATCCGAAATAGAGTCCATGAAGGTCAATGATTTATGGACATTAGTTGACCCCCCTGAAGGGGTTAAACCCACAGGATGTAAGTGGGTCTTCAAGAGGAAGAGGAGCGCAGACAGGAAGGTGGAGACCTATAAAGCCTATTTGGTTGTCAAGGGTTATCATTAGTGTTATGGTATTGACTATGATGAGATATTTTCTTCTGTGGCAATGCTCAAATCCATTCGGATCATACTTGCGATAGCAGCATATCTAGACTATGAAGTCTAGCAAATGAATGTGAAGACAGCATTTTTAAATGGAGAGCTAAATGAAGAGGTGTATATGATACAACCTGAAGGGTTTATATACATAGATGAGTCCAAGGTGTGCAAGCTTTAGAGTTCTATTTATGGATTGAAGCAAGCATCTCAAAGTTGGAACATATGTTTTGATAAGATGATCTGAACGTATGGCTTCATTAGGAATGGAGAGAAATCTTGCATATATAAGTAGGTAAATAGTTCAATAATTATATTTTTTGTGTTGTATGTGGATGACATTCTCTAAATCGAGAATGATGTCCCTGCATTATAGAGAATAAAAGTATGGCTATCATCACAATTCTCTATGAAGGATCTGGAAGAAGCAGTCTACATCCTAGAAATGAAGATCTATAGGATAGATCTAAGAGGTTGCTCAGGCTCTCCCAATCCATATACATAGATACTATGCTGAAATAGTTCAGCATGAGAATTTCAAGAAAGGCTAACTTTCGATAGGTCAAAAAATTTCTCTTTCGAAAGGAGATTGTTTGACAACTCCTCAAGAGAGAGAGCGTATGAGTAGAGTTCCATATACTTCGACAGTGCATTCTATTATATATGCCACGATATGTACGAGACTAGATGTGGCATACTCATTAGGGACAGTGAGTAGATACCAGTCTGATCCAGGAGAAAATCACTGGAAGGTTGTAAAGATCATTCTTAAGTATTTAAGAAATACTAAGGACCAGTGGCTTGTGTATGGTGAAATTGATTTGAAACTTGTGGTGTTCACCAACTCCAACTTTCAATCAGACCATGACGATAGTAAGAGTGTATCGGATTATATTTTTACCCTAAATCATAGATCAATCTGCTGGAAAAATTTCAAGCAGAATACTGTGGCAGACTTTGTTTACGAAGTGGAGTATATCGCGGCATCCGATGCTGCGAAGGAAGCTATATGGTTGAGGAAGTTCATCGATGAGCTCGGAGTGGCATCCTCCATTGATGGCCTTATCTTGTTATACTACGATAATACTGGAGCTATTGCTCAAGTCAAGGATTTGAGATCCCATCAGCACACCAAACATATTTTGCATCGTTATCACCTTATCCGAGAGATCGTGGATCAAGGTGACGTCGACCTTCAGAAGATCGATGGAAAGAAAAACTTGATCGACCCATTTACTAAAGCTCTCAAAATCAAGAAGTTCGATGATCACAAATCGAAGATAGGTATACGATACTTTACCGATTGGCTTTAGTCCAAGTGGGAGTTGTTAGAAAATATATCCCAAAACTAATCGTTAGACGATTGTGCTCATCTTGTAAATTATATATAAATTTTATTAATAAAAATTATTTGGTATTTCCATTATAAATTGATCATCTTTGAACTCTTGTATTGTAATGAAGTCCTTAGGACTATTATTAATCGACAAAAGAGGATTTGTCGTTAAGTCCTTAAAAATGTTCACGACCAAATGATACACTATTAATAGGATGATAGTAATATCAAGTGTAGGTCATTGTGTGCCATATGAGTTGGTTGTCCTCTTAACCAAGGAGTGTGGAGACACTATTATGGCATGCAGATGGAATGTAGGAGTACATTCGCATCGAATGTGACAATGTGTTGAGTATCCTGCTGTCAAGAGTAGCTCATGAAGGATATGGATATAAGTATCCCTCCGATCTGAGACCACCATGATACTTGTAAGCAACTCACTGTACTTTAGTATCAGACCATCTGAGTTTCTAACTTAGTGATGAAAGGATACTAGATGTAGTCAAATGCTTATCAAGTCGGTGTGTGAGTCAAGATGGAATTGATCCCTCTAAATTAGTAAGAGATATGCATCAGTGTATTTCAATTTAGCAAAATCTTGACAAGGATAATCCATGAGATGGATTTGAAATGTTGAAATACAATGTGATCGACTTAGTTAGGGTTGACAATTAAACTCTAAGTCACCTTGAGCATTTGGGTCAAAGGGATGAATTACATGGTAACCATACGCCAGTAGGTTCTAGAAGGTTGCTTTGCAATACTTCGACCTATCCGATCATCGGGTCATCATTGCTAGATGGTTACATCGATTAGTATAGAAAGTTGTTCCTATACTATCAGCTTAGGTTCAGACCTATGGGGTCATACGCATTAGAAGATTTCTAATGTGGTCAGATCTGATGGCTGAAGAGTCCAATTGGATTGTGACTCTGGTGAAGAGTCCTACTTGGACTAGGACTTTATGGGAGAGTCCCACTGGGACTGGGACTCTATCATTTATGAAGAATTAATTAGTAATTAGATTACTAATTGACTCAATTTGATTGAGCAAAGAGCTTTGGAATAAGTCTAATTGAATGAGATTTAGTTTGACTCAGACAGGGATTGATATGATCAGTCCTGATTGCAAGAAAAATTTAATCCTGATACGATCAGGATTTGGACTCGGTTAATTTCTAATTGGGTTAAAAATTTGATAAGATATTTAGATTTTTAATTAGATTAGGTTCATTTCTATTAGTTGTTTCAATCTAAATTTGATTTGAATTAGAATTGAGTGAGAAATGAAGAGTCCTTGTCAAACTAGGACATTATCCTTATCTCATTGCGGCATAATTGGACCCTTGCCCATATCTCCATGCCAAATAGGATTTGGCTTGACCTTTTTGGTGTCAAAGTAGGAGACTCAATAAGGGTGGGCGGCAATGGCTGATGACTCATAATCCTATCTCTTATCAAATTCGAATATGATCCGAATTAGAGATAAGATGAAAACAAGGAAAGAGATTTAGGAAAGTTGTTAGCACCTTAATGAATTTTTTCCTATTTTTCTCAGAGAGTCCTTGGGCATGTGAGATACTAGAAGCTTTTTCCATATCCAAGGGCTTTTTTTGGAAATTTTGGGATGCCCAAAATTGGTTTGAGGCGTGGTGATTGAGGTGCTCTTTCTCTTGGATGAAAAACCTAGTCTTTGCCTATAAAAAGGGGTCCCTTGTTCTTGGCATCAGACCTCTCTCCCCTTGCTAGTTTTTATTTTTATAGAGCTCTTCTCTTTCTCCTCTATTCCTCCTCTAGATCTCTTCATCTTTTGGAGTGTCCAAGGTGCTTGAAGAAAAAGAAAGAGATCAGCCGTCAAAGTTGCTTGCAGGTTAGCACCTCCAAATCCCTAATCTACGCCAGTCTTCGTGTGGATTTTCTTGTAGAGGCTAGACATCTTCGTGTGGCTGCAAGCAATTTGAGGAACATCATCTCCAAGTGTTGGACCAGAGGAGAATAAGATAAAATTGATTTGATAATTATTACTAATTTATTTTGATTATATAGTTAGATCCAATAGTTAGATCTAAGATTTCAGTATCAATGAGATCAATGTATGTTTTTATTTTTAGATTTAAAGTATATCATATTTTATATTTTCTTCATGGCATGGTAGTCTAGATTAGATCTTATACATGTAATTTAGATTAAATAATTTAATCTTATTCTTTCGCTGTGTAAAAATTTTAGAATTGCATGTATAGTACTATCGATGTTTCCTTCAGCTAGGGCTAGGGGGTTCTAGATTAAATGAAGTTGGGATCCCATATTGAGCAACGACGAGATCCAAATCCTCTGAAATCAATTTGGATTTGATTTTGTCAAGAACAAAGGGCAGTACAATACTAGACCCTTTATCTGAACCAACAGGAGCTTCTCCAAAGAGAAAGATGATTCAGAAGATCAATCTTCACTGAGACTCCCAGTACCAGCCATTAGAAGATATGAAGAAAATAGGAGAAGATGGATGTAGAAAAGGAAAGAAAAGGTGATCGGACCAAAGAAATGAAAAAGAAATTAGGAAAAAGAAAAGAAAACCAACCTATGACTTCATAGGAGGTGGAGATGGCAGATCAAAAAGAAGCAGTCAGTGATCCAAGAAGATTGAGAGAGATGACTGAAAGGACTCTCAGATAGAGTTGTCAAAACAGACCAGCTCGACTCATAGAGAGCCAGCCCTTCACGGGCTGGGCCAAAAAGCCCTTTTGATAAACAGGCCATCAAATAGACAGCCAAGCCCTAGCCCTTATAAGTGAAGGGCCTAAATGGGTCGGCCCTTATAACTTGCAAAAAAAATTAAAATAATTAAAAAATTATAAAAATTTAAAGAACTCTCAAACATAATACATTATCAAATAAATAAATAATACCAATCACTACATCAAATTTTAAAAAACCAAAAGCAAATATGAAATAACTCTAAAAAATTTATAATAATATTATAATCTCCATTCTCTATAAGAAAAAAAAAGGGTGTTACTAATTAAACTCTACAAAATCAAAGAAATCAATAAGTCATAAATATTATTCAAATAACAGTGAGTCCAACCATTAAAATTCAGTCCCTATTCTCAATTAAAATATTTTAAGTAATTTTTAATGTGAACATTAGAAAGAAAAAGATGGATGGTTTAATAAAAAGTCAGTTACATGACTGATTTTAATATTAAACCCTCTTTCTAACATTTAATATTTTGTATAATTATGTCACTTTTTTTAAAAATAAATGGGCCGGCCTGTGGCCTAGATGGGCTAGTGCTTCACGGGCTGGGCCATAAATGGGCTGGGCTAAAAAGTTTTTTTGTTAAATGGGATGCCAAAATACTAGCCCAGCCCTACTATTTTAAGTGCCTAAATAAGCCAGCTCGCAGGCCACGGCCCATTTTGACAGCTTTGCTCTCAAAGCAGGGAGGTTGACCGAAGAAGAAAGAAAAAGCTAGAGAAGATCTAAAAGCATGAGAAAGAGAAAATAAGGGATACGATCTCCTTTTATGGATGCAGAGGAGTAGAATGGTCTAGATACCAAATCCTATCTGACTATCTGATGATTGACAATTGGTATGTCTCCATTGGCGAGCAGGGGATGTCAGCCGACTTATAAGTGATTTGCACTAGAAATAAGACATGCTACTTTTCAAACTCCACTAACTGCTCTACTTTTTATGGTCATAATTACCTACTAATGTGACCTTTTGTTTCACCCAAAAGCTGCAAACGCTAATCAGAACTCATGTACTCCCTTCGTCCACACTGAACTTGAGAGTAGGGGCATGTGTTGGGGTATAATTTGTTACCCAGGCTGAAGATATAAGCCACTGAAAAGGCATGTGATGAAGTATATAAGGCAGATACCACAGCACTATTGAAGATGAATATACCCGATCCCAGAGGTAGAAATGTCCCCCCAAATTATAAAGGGACTATGTGAAGGAGGTCATTCAGTATATAACACCAGACTCCAATCGGTCCAGACTTCGACCCATGACCTAAACTTCACCTGCCGATCCTAGTTTCTTTGGCAGGCTAACATCTAGATAGATTGATCTTAGACTTCGACGGCAGATTGTAGGTATACTTCAGCCCCTACAAATCCTTTTCCCAATGAACACAACTGACCTCAGCCATCTTCTTCTTTTAATGCCTATATTCATCAGACCACTCTGAAGTCTCCTCAATCAAAGCTAGTCTGATCCTACCTGTGTCTTCATTTCAAATTCAAAAGTGCTTGCAACACCACTGTTAGCTTCAAAATAAATAAGGCAACCATAAATATCTAGTCCTGAAGATCTCGAACAAAAATCTCATCATATCACATCCAAATCGATCAGACAACCTATCCAAAATGGCTTTTCAGCCCTCACCTACAAAATGACCTCTAGAAGACCCCTAAGGTATGCATACAATCTCTCCCAAAAGTGCTCCATCTCTTTTGTTTCCTGTGAGTTGACTTTAGCATCGGAAGGTCCCCACCAAAGCCAACTCCAGCTAGGACTTGTCTTGCAGGTCACTTCCCCAGAAAGATGCACCACCACTCTAGCTGTTCCGACTGAGAGCCAGATTTCAGTAGCAACGCATAAGTTTTAGCTTCACCTAGATTACACACACATGTATGAATATATACATATACATGCACTATGTGAGAGAGAGAGAGAGAGATTGAATCCGTAGCATATAAGTAGATTTTCATGTGTGATCTTACATGCTAAGTTTAGAGTAAACTAATAAGAATCTAGTATGAATAAAGTAGACAAGAATATCTCACTAGTTTAACCCTTTTTTGTACATTTGGATGTTTGACATTATATTTCTAGGCTACCATAATGTGCTTATGTATAAGATGGCCATGAGGGCTAAATTCAATTGGAATAAGTAGATTCTTTGACCACTGAAAAATTGGGGTTCATGCTTAATTAAGGTGATTGCCAAGTGTTTCACCATCTTCTTTAGATATATTTAATATTATCCATTAAAAACCATAAGATATTAGCTTAACAGATTTATGATTTAAAAATCATATAGTGGTTTCCATGTTCTTTGCATGGTGTTAGTGCATTTGTTCTTTGCCCAATGTGATAGAGGGTAATATACCATAAGAATTAAATTGCCAGATTTTAATTTCATTTTCTCAAATATATGCACTTGTGTTTTTACCTTATTTATCTTTTTACATATGCTAAAATATGTTGCATAGTTGGCATGTTATTATTATTTGTTTAAATATCTAAAATTGCATCTCATTTTTACATATTTTCTGTATTGGTGGAACATTTCACTCTTGATAGTGGTTTTTCTCTTTTAGTGTAGTTGTGCAATAGGATAGAGAGAAAGAAGATAAAAATGTCATCTTGAATTTGTAATATTATATTGCTTAATCATCCATCCACATTATGCCTTCAATAAAATATCTTTGTTAAACTATTTTAGTGTCAAATGAAATTAATTTTAATCTTTCATGTTTTGATTTTAGGCTACCAATTATCTTGATAATAAGAGTCTATAGGACCAAGGTTGTGAAAAAGTTGCTAGCATGGTAAGGGAAAGAGTACTCAGGATATTTGCACGACCTTCAATGTCGAGATTGACCTTAGCCAAGTTGAAGAGAAAGAAGTTTAGAAGAACTCATAGTGCTTTTCGAGATGTATTGGAGCTGCTAAATAACTCATGAAATAGTTGCAGATTTTAATGGTTCATTTTTATATGGAGACAAACATAGTAATATTTAGCTTTTAATTTCAAGCAATATGTCTCTATATTAGGTAGTAGATAGAACCTAAATGCTACAACAAATTATCAATATCAGCTTGCTTGTGAGATATTTTTCTTCTTTTATTTAGCTTAATTATGATCTAATTATCCATTTCATTGTTTGCAATATCAACCATGACTTGTTGATATTTAGATTGTGACTTTGTTTCATTTACACTATTGATTATTCGCAGCATTTATGAAAATGTAAAACCACCTAAGAAGAATGTTGGGTTCATTGGGGAGTATTTCATGGGATAATTTGCTCTATAAACCATGTCAAGATTGAGAAACACTAAGAAAAAAAAAGTCATCTCACCAATTGCTACCTAATGTTCAGAAAACTCCCCAAAAGATTATATAATTGACATTTCAGGAAATTTGAATGCAATTATTGTAGATGAGACACACTTCTAGATATTTATCCATATGCAAACATACACATATTTATATGAACATTGTATGTATGTATGTGTATGCATATGAATAAATAATATCATATATGTATGTACTTATTTATGTATCAAATAGTCATAATGTAAACACTCAACCATATATATTATCAGTTAATTATTGAATCATTGAGACCATGTAAGCAATGTATCGCAAAACATTTGAAATTTGAACTATAGTTAGATTAAAGTTATCAACCTACTACCAGTAATAGGTATTCTACTAGAAAGCTATATCAGAATTCATATCTAAAGCCTCTCAAATATTGCACCTTTCATATCAAAACCTCTTGCATTCCATCCTACAGACTATGGTGCAGAAGGTGGGGTCAAGAGAATCAAAAAAGTTAGAGATTATGGAGGGTATTTTGGGTTGCTAGAGATTACAGTGGAGACAAAGTTAGGAGAATCAAAAAGGTTAGGGACAAAGTAGGCTATTTTGGTCTCAATGGTGTCGAAACTTAAATGTGATATCCTTGTTACAAGACTAGTCCATGAGGGTTAAAACCTTTGGTGCTGTCCAAGGATGGGCCATCTTTAAGAATCCCTAAAATTTATATTGATTCTCTTGCATCCCATCCCAACTTCCAATACGCCATCCATCCTAAAACTTCCCATCTCCAAAGACAGGTATCCAGATCAAATTAAAACTAGGCAAGAAAAATAACTATGTATGCATAGCTGAAAGCTAGATGAGGCTATGCTAGGCCAGGTCTAAGTTGGGTTGTCTATGATCGAGCCAAGCCTAGGATTGACAAAAGATAGGCTGGTTAGGCAAAGCTGAGGCTTTGTAAATCATTTAGATTTGACCCGACCCTAACCTAGTCCATCTGCATCCACAAACAAAAAAATATCTATAGAGTTATGGAGTATGGAGAGATGTCACTTTGCACCAAAAAACATAGATAAATGGAGATTGTTATCAAGAAATAAATTGCTTAACTCACCTTACAACAAGCATTGCATTTTAAAAAGGGTATGTCATTATACGTGGACTCTAACAAACCTTCAAGGAACAAAAAAAGATATTTTTGATCCTGTTGTGGTAGATTTCTGACTCCAGCCAAAGTTGATGGAGTGAGGCTGCATCTAGACCTGCAAAAAAAATCTTTGACCAAAATCGGCTTCGATGGAGGCCCTCCGATGCTCAAGTTAAAAATCCGAAATAGAAAAGAAGGTGCACGCCTGAGAATTTTCTTACCTTGGGTTTGTCAGGTGACCTCCTTTTATAGAGTGTAGAAGCCGTGGAAGAAGAGAATCGAAGGCAACTTGGACTCTACTGAACATACTATTCCAACATCTCTGATCGAATTTTTCAGGATTGGGCGGTTATGCCTACCTTTTCTGTTGTGCATCTAACTATTTCTAGCGGTGTCGTAGCCTGACGAGGTTACACGAAGGATGTTTGTCAACCTTTCCAACTATAGCTATTGGGGTAGGGGTCGGAGAGCTCTATAGCACATGCCATGAGGATCGACAATGGAGGGCCTAAGTAGGTCTTCTCATCGATCCCCTGACCTTCTTTCACCCATGCTATACGTACCTCAATGGGTTGGTACCAATCATCCCAAGGTAAGAGCTCTCTTGAGGTTTTTGATGCTCTTGGTGGAGAGGGTGATCTGAGTGCAGTAGTGTAGGTTGGCAACTCGAAGTGTGCAAAGGTGAGATTAGCATTTGGAATGGGGGCCGTTAGGGCAAGGATAAACTAGGTCTTTATTCAAAAAAACTAGGCCAGGGATTTGAATGTAAGTCGATGGCCAAAGTGAGGATCAGTGACGAACCCATTGTCTTATATGATCGAAGTTCTCCCATGTCTTTAGTTTGGTCATCATAATTTTACCCGCAACACATGTCCCCCTACTCCCTAGTTTGAACTGAGGTCAGACATAGGGAGTACCAACCATATTGCAGTTTCAGAAGACATGTGCTACATATCTCTTAGTCAAGAAGTCACATCCACAGCTCTCGAAAGTCATGTCAGAGAGTTGGTGAGGTTTGCCCGAGGACACTAGATGAAAAGCCATCAGTCGGTGGTTTAGTAATGGTTCAGTGGGATTCGAGGCACCATGCGTGCTTTTAGAGATGTGACAATGAATGCACCGTTTGGGGAATCATTTGAGTCATTCGATTTTTTATGTGGCAATATTCAGCATCTTAAACTAAGTCAGCCAGGGATTAGAGACTGCTTGTGGTCTCTATAAAGAGGAATGCTCTCATCCTATCTTCCCCTTTCTCATTACCCTTTCTTGAGCCTTCTTCCTCTCCAAGATGGTCATGTCCTTTCGAGGGAGCTTGAATTGTATCAGCAAGTTAGGATTTTATTTAGCTTTCCTCCTTCTATCATCATTTCTCTCCATGCCCACTCTTGTGTTGCGAAATTTGAGTGCAGGGGCAAAATGGTAATTTTAAAACTTTTCAAAATCACTATTTTACAGTGAAAATAATTAATTAATCTAATTAATTAACATGTGTTTACCCTACATTAGAATCTAAATATGATATATAGCATGCATGGACTTAAATTTGAAATTCAAATTTGAACAGTAAACAATTTACTGTTCTGTATTCAGAACACAATACTTTGTGTGGATAGTCGATCACCGCAATCTGATCATCGTCGGGAGGTTTTGATCACTGCAACATAGCCACACAATGTGTCTGACCTCTGGGATCATCCACATGAGGCTCTCGGTCTGATCGGCTCCTCACGAGTGCTAGCTCGTTATAGAGCCCTTTCGACGTTGATGCTGATCGAACTCCTTCGATCGATGTCTGCTGATTTATGAATACTCTGGATCATCAGCAAACATGTTTGAGAGGTAGATGATTCTCTCCCTTGAATATGGTGGGCTCACGACACTCGTAGCTCACTAACTCACTTCCGAACCCCAGGCTGAAACCTTAGGGAACACACTGAAAACCCTGCGCCCAATTTTCTTTCTTTTCTTTCTTTTTCTCTCGAAGGTTTTGGACCTTCACCTCACGCACAAGGCTTCCTCATGCCCCACTTTCTTTCTCAAATTTTTTTTTTTGCATGCCTCATCCTTCTCCTCTTTTTAAAACAACATCGAACGTGTCTTATCCACGTGAGAAGATAAAGACAAGTGGTTACACATTTGAATTCAAATTAAATTTGAATTCAAATGCAAACCAACTCATCCCTATCCACTTGGGGTGAGAAGAGAAGGTGCGAGGTTGCATTGTGCATGGAAAGGTTTCAAAGAAACTCTTTCTCGTGTGAGATATGGGGTGCTAAAGTGGATAAGGTCATGAAGGTGCAAGAGATAAGTTATCCATTCAAATTCAAACACGCTTTGAATTTGAATGGCTAACTAATCAATTTTATCCAAAGATTGGTGCACAAGAGTGGGCATGAGAAGGGCTTTGCGTAGAGAAAATTCATGAGAAGTTTCTTCTCGTGAATTCAAATAGGCGCAGAGATATGAGGTGGCGCAGGGATTCAAATTCAAATGGTGGTTTAATCTTAATTGAACCACCTAATCAAAATAGGTTAAGCACAATTAGACTAAATTAAACTCAATTTAATTAGGCTTAATTAACTCAATAAAATCTTAATCAAATCAGGAATTGACTAAGTCCAACCTCTGATCAAATCAGGAACCAAACCATCTCGACGATTAGGTCAACTCTTAACCTAATCGGGTCAAACCCAATGAATCCAATTCAATTGGACTTGATCCAAAAATAATTACTCAATCAAATTGAGTTAATTAGTGATCAAATCACTAATTAAATCTCTTATAAATATTGAGTGCAAATCCGATGGGCAATCGGTATTAAAGTCCATCAATATGAAACTTTGATCGAAGAGTCCCAAACCAGTGGACTCTTGACCCCGATACCCAAAATGTGTGGGCTCGTGATCAGAGAATCCTGATTCTCGATCACAGAGTCCCAGACATATAGGACTCATATCCATGAACATTAGGACTCTTCATCAGCCATCAGATCAGATAGAAACCTCTAATGTGTGTGACCCCGCAGGTTCGAACCTAAGCCAGTAGCATAGGAATCAATTCCTGTACTAATCGAAGTAACCATCTAGCAATGGTACCCGATATCTGGATAGGTCGAATAGTCGTAATCACAACATTCAGAACCTACGTGAATATGGTTACTATATAATTCATCCCTTTTGATCCCTGTGTTTAGGACGACTCAGGTTAAACTGTCAACCCTGATTAGATCATCTGAGTCGTGCTCAACTCAATCAGTCCTGTGACTCCTCATTAGGACTACCCTGGCCAAGATTTGCTAAATTGAAACACGACTGTACATAGCTCCTGAACTGGAGTGGTCAATTCCATCTTGACACACGCACCGACAAGTCAAGTACTTGACTACACCCAGCATCCTTCCGTCACTAAATTAGAAATTCAGGTAGTCCAGTGCCTAAGTGCAGTGAGTTGCTTTAAGTCACCGTGGCGGTCTCAGGTCGGAGGGATAGTTATACCCATATCCCATCGGAGCAAATCTTGACAGCAGAGATAGCTCTGAAGTCGGTCACGTTCAGTGCAGATGTACCCTTACATCTCACCTGTATGCCATACCAGTGTCTCCACACTCCTTGATTAAGAGGACAACCAACCTATATGACACACAATGACCTATGCTCGATAAACATTATTGTCTTTGGTAACAATGTATCATTTTCGCGAACAGATTTAAGGACTAAACGATAAATCCTCCTTTGTCGAGTCTAAATAGTCCTAAGGACTTCACCACAACACAGGAGTTCATTAGAAGATGACAATTTGTGATGAAAAAATCCAAAATAATTTTTATTTATTTATAATTTATGTACTAATACAACAAAGAGCACAACCGTCAACAGGCTGACAATTGGCTTTGGGATACTATTCCCAACAATCTCCCACTTGGCCTAAAGCCAATCGGTGCAGTATCTAATACCCATCTTCGATTTGAAATCATTGAACTCCTTCACCGCAATGGCTTTAGTGAATGGGTCGGCCAGGTTCTCCTTTCCGTCGATCTTCTGAAGTCAACGTCACCTCGATCTATGATTTCTCGGATGAGATGGTAGCGGTGCAGAATATGCTTCGTCCGTTGGTGTGCCTTCGGTTCCTTCGCCTGAGCAATGGCTCCAGAGCTGTCACAGTAGAGCAGAACTGGACCAACAAGGGAGGGTGCTACTCCGAGCTCGTGATGAATTTTTCAGCCACATCGCTTCTTTGGCAGCATCTGATGCAGTGACATACTCCACCTCACAAACTGAATCAGCCACTATGTGCTGCTTGAACTTTTCCAGCAAACAGCCCCACCATTAAGGGTAAAAATAAATCCCGACACACTCTTGCTGTCATCGTGATCAGACTGGAAACTAGAGTCTGTAAACCTATAAGTCTCAAGTTTGATTCACCATAAACAAGCCACTGGTCCTTAGTATTTCTTAAATACTTCAAGATGGTTTTAACAACCTTCCAGTGATTCTCCCCTAGATCAGATTGGTATCTACTCACTACCCCTAGTGAGTATGCCACATCTGGTCATGTACATGTCATGACATACATGATAGATCCACTGTCGAAGCATATAGAATTCTACCCATACGCTCTCTCTCTTGAGGTGTTGTCGGACAATCCCTCTTCAAGAGAGAAATTCCATGGCCTATCGATAGATAGCCTTTCTTGGAATTCTCCATGCTGAACCTTTTCAGCATAGTATCAATGTATGTGACTGGGATAAGCCAAGCAACCTTTTGATCTATCCCTATAGATCCTCATCCCTAGGATGTAGGAAGCTTCTCTCAGATCCTTCATGGAGAATTGTGACGACAGCCAAATCTTTATTCCCTGTAATGCAGGGACATCATTTTCGATTAAGAGAATGTCATCCACATACAATACAAGAAATACCACAACTGGACCATTAGCCCACTTATAAATGCAGGGCTCTTCTCCATTCTTAATGAAGCCATACGTCTTGATTGTCTTATCAAAATGTATGTTCCAACTCCGGGATGCTTGCTTAAGTCCATAAATGGACCTCTGTAGCCTGCACACCTTAGACTCATCTGTGGATGTGAATCCTTCAAGTTGTATCATAACACCTCTTTGTCTAGCTCTCCGTTTAGGAAAGCTGTCTTCACATCCATCTGCCAGATTTCATAGTCCAGATGGACAGCTATCGCAAACATAATCCGAATGGATTTGAGCATTGCCACAGGAGAAAATGTCTCGTCATAGTCTATACCATAACGTTGATGATATCCCTTGACAACCAGATGGGCTTTATAGGTTTTCACCTTTCTGTCTGCGCCCCTCTTCCTCTTGAAGACCATTTACACCCTATGGGTTTTACTCCTTCGGGTGGGTCAACCAATATCCACACATCGTTGACCTTCATGGACTCTATTTTGATTTCATGGCCTCTAGCCATTTCTCAGAGTCAGGTCTCTGCATTGCATCCAAGTAGGTGATCAGATCCTCATCATTTTCATCAAGTTCGATAGGATCGCCATCTCGGACCAAAAATCATAGTATCTATCTGGTTGACGTCGTACTCTATCAGATCGCCTTAAGGGTGCATGAACAATGGGCTCTGAATTTGATCTAATCAAATTTGGTTCAGGTTCAGCACTTGTGTCAGTTTTTTCACCTGTCGAACTTCCTAAGTTCGACCTTAGAGGCAACAGTCCTTCACCAAGGAACTCCTTTTCTAAAAAGATTGCCTTAAGGCTGACAAACACCTTTTGCTCATCAGCTAGGTAGAAATAATACCCTTTGGTCTCTTTTGGGTACCCTATGAAATTATACTTGTTAGACCTAGGTCCAAGCTTATCCGTAATTAAACGTTTAACATAAGTCAGACACCCCCAAACCCTAAGGTGCGAGAGTACTGGCTTACGTCCTATCCATAACTCATATGGTGTTTTGGTTACAGACTTACTCGAAACCCTATTTAGAAGGTAACAAGTCGATTCGAGTGCATATCCCCAGAGGGAGATCGACAGACCAGCAAACCCCATCATGGATCGGACCATGTCTAATAAGGTCGATTCTCCTTTCAGACACACCATTATGCTGTGGTGTTCCAGGAGGAGTCCACTGAGAGAGAATCGTATTCTCTCCAAGATATGTTAGAAACTCATTGAAAAAGTATTCACCTCCTCGATCAGATCGAAGAGTTTTAATACACTTCCCAGTTTATTTTTCTACCTCATTTCGGAATAGTTTGAACATTTCAAATGACTCCGACTTATGCTTCATTAAGTAGACATACCCATACCTCGATAGGTCATCTGTGAAGGTTATGAAGTAGAAATATCCACCTCTTGCACTTGAGCTCATGGGTCCACATACATCAGAATGTACCAGACCTAAGAGTTCACTGGCTCACTCACCTTTTCCAGTAAAAGGTGACTTAGTCATCTTTCCAAGAAGACATGACTCACAGGTTGGAAGTGATTCACAATCACCAACTTCAAGAATTCCTTCTTGAGCCAACCTGTTTATCCTGTTCTTATTGATATGACCTAGCCTACAGTGCCAAAGGTAGACTTCTGACACATTATCTATTCTAGGGCATTTACCGGAGGTTTGAACCACATTAACAGGCTGTGACAGTAAGTAAATTCCATTATCTAGTTGTCCAACAAACATTGTAACACCATTCAAAATGATATTGCAAATATTTTTTTTATTAAAAATTGATAACCGTACATGGCCAAAAGGCCTACAAAATAATATTTAATAAAAAGCTTGGACAATAGTGACATTCACTCAAAATTACATTACGAGAATTGATTACAAGGTTCATGATTCCTAAAGCTAGAACTGGAACTTTGCTTCCATCTCCAACGTTCAGGAATCTCTCGCCATCATCAAATCTCCTACTGTCTGCAGACCCTGCATCGAATTGCAAATATGATAAGGACTTCCGTATCCAATACCCAGCAGTAGTATCACAAATGGAAAAGTTGCAAGGTGTTATCATATAATTATCTTGCTTCTTCTTCGGCCTGTTAGGGTCCAGGGAGGCAATGTATAGAGGACAGTTCCTCTTCCAGTGCCCCTGCTTCTTGCAAAAGAAGCACTCCGCCTGGCTCTGGTCGGGCTTGTGCTTCTTGGTCTGACCCTGTGCAGACGTCCCAGCATGCAGCTGCACCTTCTTGTTCTTCTTCTTCTTGTTCTTCTTCCCTTTCTTAAAGGGTCGACAGCAGAAGAAGACCCTCCCACAACATTCACCGACTCCTTATGGAGCTGGTGGTCCTTCTCAAAATTCTGCAGCAACCCCAATAAGCCGTGGTAGTTCACTGCAGGCTTTGTCATTCGAAAATGAGTAAGGAAGGAGAGGAAGGACTTGGGCAATGAATTAAGGATCGCATCCTTACCGAGCTGCTCGTGCAGGGGAAAGCTCAGTTTACTTAGGCGCTTAATCATTTCGATCATGTACAGTACATGATCAGTGACTGAGGCCCATCCCTCATTCGAGCATGAAAATGGGCAACTAGTTTTGTGCCTTTCAACATCGTCAGGCGTGCCAAAGGAGTCGTTCAACATTTGAAGCATCTCCTGTGGCTGGGCATTCTCAAACCTGTGGCTGAACTCATCATTCATTGCCGCCAGCATTATGCACCGAATGGTGGTACGATCATTGAGCCACTTCTGGTAAGTGTCTCGGACCGTGCCTCTAGCATTCGGGATGGCTCCTCTGGTGCCAGATCCGTTACTACATAAAGGATCCGCTCATGCTCAAGGACGATTTTTAATTTTCGATACCAGCTATCGAAATTAGGTCTCATGAGCTTGTCATTATCTAATAATGATCGGAGTGATAGGATAGTGGCCATAGCTGCATAAAGGAAAACCAGACCTCTATTAGTACATAAATTATTAATACTAAAGACTTGGACTTTAGTCTAAAGTTTCTTCCAATATTTTTACGAACTGGTAGCGCCAACCTCAATTTGAAAATTACTTTAATTCTTAGTAGGTACTAGAATCCACACAGACTACACACGAGCCCAACTTTGGTTGGTCAACCCATGTGCATCTATGGGTAGGTTCAAAACCAGTTGTTTCCCTAAACAACTTCTAGTAATTTATTTTGCCCAGAACCTAATCAGTAGGCTTTGGTCTCCACTGAAAAGATCTGGTTAGGTCCAACCATTAACATGACTTGATTTGGTGAATCGGACCAATAAAGGATCAGGCCCGACTTTGGCCGGCCAACCTGACCACCATCAGAAAGACTCAAACCAAATTATCATACTATGAATGATAATTCCATTAGTCAATAAGCACCAGGCCTTTGGGCCTCCAATGATTATTAAACTAATGGACTCATTATCACTCACTTAATGGGAGGTTATGACTTAGTTATCACTATAACTTAATCATTTTTAGGACCTAATAATTTTTGAGGATTTTATTAAAGGATAGAAGAGAATAAATTTCCAGCCAATTTCAATCCTCCCACTGACTTCACCAAGTCAGATTAAAAAAGATTTAATTAAATCCGGTATTAGGAGCACCTAAATCAGTCACACTGATTTACCTAATGACATGGGTGAGCCCTAATCACCAAGTGATCTAATCAAAACCTAACTCACCAGGTTGGCTAGGTAAGTGAGATCAGTGGTGGGGATATGCCATTAACTCGTCAGAGATCGAATCAATGCGAGTAGCTCCCACTTAAGAACCACTGGTCAAACTGCCGAACTTACCTTAGACACCAACCGATTTATTAGTTTTAATTTGATCAACTTAGTAAATAGGGTTCCACCGCGTAGCCATGAATTAAGTCCATCTTGGTCTAGTTAAAGACATGGACCCATTCAACTACAACTATTGGAGTTGAGTCTAGAGTGTCCTTGACCTAATCTAATTCAACTTTTGATTAGATTTGATCAATTACTCTATTTTAGTCTATTTCTTTAAGCTAACCTTAGGTCTAACCCAATTATGGACCTAATCCATCTAACCCATTGACCCACAAGTTTATGCAATTGTCTTAGGTCTTAATTCATAATTCTAGACCAACTTGACAACACTTAATTCTTTTAATTAAGTATTTGGGCTGATGGGTCAAGGTTTGGCTTTTCAAAAATAATTTTTAAATTTGAAAGGTTTTATTTTCTGTTCACCAAACATATTGACTCATTTCACAAATAGATCAGCATATTTCATAAATAGCAATCCTATTGCTAATTACATAACAGAAAATAACTCAATCAAAATAAATCATGAATATTTCTTTAGATCTAATCTAACACATTCATGATAAATTTTACAATTGAACCTTTACAATTAAGTCTTTCGCTGCTTCATCTGCATGGGATATAATTGAAGCGGCACCCCTACCGCCATAGGAGACCCCATCGAATGGGAGGAGAGGGCCTTTAAACCCTACTTTTCTCCTATGATCGGACGGCCATGGCAACCAACCCAATTCGATTACTTGCTACTTAGATCAAGTATATCTAAATATACTAATTTCAAAATTTAAATTTTAAATTTCAAATTTTAAATTTTGAATTTCAAATTTCAAATAAATTTCAAATTTCAAATTTTGAATTTTAAATTTTAAATTTTAAATTTCAAATTTCAACCAAATTTTAAATTTTAAATTTCAAATTTTGAATTTCAAATTTTGAATTTTAATTTCAAATTTCAAAATTCAAATTTCAAATTTTAATTTCAAATGTTTGAATTTTGAATTTCGAACAACTTTCAAAATTCAAATTTTAAATTTTGAATTTTAAATTTTAAATTTAAACTTTTAGATTACAACTTAATCTACATATGTAAATTCATATATCATATCTTAAAACCTGCTCTGATACCATTTGTTGCGAAATTTGAGTGCAGGGGTAAAATGGTAATTTTAAAATTTTTCAAAATCACTATTTTACAGTGAAAATAATTAATTAATTTAATTAATTAACATATATTTATCCTACATTAGGATCTAAATATGATATACAGCATGCATGGATTTAAATTTGAAATTCAAATTTGAACAGTAAATAATTTACTGTTCTGTGTTCAGAACACAATATCTTTGTATGGGTAGTCGATCACCGTAATCTGATCACCGTCGGAAGGCTCTGATCATCACAATATAGCCACACAATATGTCTGGCCTCTACGGATCATCCACATGAGGCTTCCGATCTGATCGGCTCCTCACGAGTGCTAGCTCGTTATAGAGCCCTTTCGACGGCTGATGCTGATCGAACTCCTTCGATCGATGTCTGCCGATTCTACGGATGCTTTGAATCATCAGCAAATATGCTTGAGAGGTAGATGATTCTCTCTCTTGAATTTGGTGGGCTCACAACACTCGTAGCTCACTAACTCACTTCCCGAACTCCAGGCTGAAACCCTAGGGAACACACTGAAAACCCTGCGCCCAATTTTTTTTCTTTTCTTTCTTTTTCTCTTGGAAGGTTTTGGACCTTCACCTCATGCACAAGGCTTCCTCACACCCCACTTTCTTTCTTAGAATTTTTTTTTTGCATGCCTCATCCTTCTCTTTTTAAAACAACGTCGAACATGTCTTATCCGCGTGAGAAGATAAAGACAAGTGGTTACACATTTGAATTCAAATCAAATTTGAATTCAAATGCAAACCAACTCATCCCTATCCACTTGGGCATGAGAAGAGAAGGTGCAAGGCTGCATTGTGCATGGAAAGGTTTCATGAGAAACTCTTTCTCGTGTGAGATATGGGGCGTTAAAGTGGATAAGGTCATGAAGGCGCAAGAGATAAGTTATCCATTCAAATTCAAACATGCTTTGAATTTGAATGGCTAACTAATCAATTTTATCCAAAGATTGGTGCACAAGAGTGGGCATGAGAAGGGCTTTGCATGAGAGAAAATTCATGAGAAGTTTCTTCTCATGAATTCAAATGGGCGCAGAGATATGAGGTGGCACAGGGATTCAAATTCAAATGGTGGTTTAATCTTAATTGAACCAACCTAATCAAAATAGGTTAAGCACAATTAGACTAAATTAAACCTAACTTAATTAGGCTTAATTAGGCTCAATAAAATCTTAATCAAATCAAAAATTGACTAAGCCCAACCTCTGATCAAATCAGGAACCAAACCATCTCGATGATTAGGTCAACTCTTAACCTAATCGGGTCAAACCCAACTGAATCCAATTCAATTGGACTTGATCCAAAAATAATTACTCAATCAAATTGAGTTAATTAGTGATTAAATCACTAATTAAATTCTCATAAATATTGAGTCCAAATTCGATGGGCAATCGGGTATCAAAGTCCATCAATATGAAACCTTGATCGAAGAGTCCCAAACCAGTGGGACTCTTGACCTCGATACCCAAAATGTGTGGGACTCATGATCAAAAATCCTGATTCTCGATCACAGAGTCTCAGACATATAGGACTCATAGTCCATGAACATTAGGACTCTTCATCAGCCATCAGATCAGATAGGAACCTCTAATGTGTGTGACCCCGCAGGTTCGAACCTAAGCCGGTAGCACAGGAACCAATTCTTGTACTAATCGAAGTGACCATCTAACAATGGTACCCGACATCCAGATAGGTCGAATAGTCACAATCGCAATATTCAGAACCTACGTGAATATGGTTACTGTATAATTCATCCCTTTTGACCCCTGTGTTTAGGATGACTCAGGGTTAAACTGTCAACCCTGATTAGATCATCCGAGTTGTGCTCAACTCAATCAGTCCTGTGACTCCTCACTAGGACTACCCTGGCCAAGGTTTTGCTAAATTGAAATACGATTGTACACAGCTCCTGAACTGGAGTGGTCAATTTCATCTTGACACATGCACCGACAAGTCAAGTACTTGACTACACCCAGCATCCTTCCGTCACTGAATTAGAAATTTAGGTAGTCCAGTGCCTAAGTACAGTGAGTTGCTTGCAAGTCACCATGGCGGTCTCAGGTCGGAGGGATAGTAATACCCATATCCCATCGGAGCAAATCTTGACAGCAGAGATAGCTCCGGAGTCGGTCACGTTCAGTGCAGATGTACCCTTATATCTCACCTATATGCCATACCAGTGTCTCCACACTCTTTGATTAAGAGGACAACCAACCTATATGGCACACAACGACCTATGCTCGATAAACATTGTTGTCCTTGGTAACAACGTATCATTTGGTCGCGAACAGGTTTAAGGACTAAACGATAAATCCTCCTTTGTTGAGTCTAAATAGTCCTAAGGACTTCACCACAACACAGGAGTTCATTAGAAGATGATAATTTGTGATGAAAAAATATCAAAATAATTTTTATTTATTTATATTTATGTACTAATACAACAAAGAGCACAACCATCAACAGGCTGATGATTGGCTTTGGGACACTATTCCCAACATCTTGTAATTCCTTTATGCTTCTTTTCTATCCCTTTCTTCGTGTTTTACACTTTATACTGAGATGGGTAGCATCAGGAAGGAGATAGTGCTACGGGAACGTACTGATTCTCTTTTTGGTGAGCTGGAGAGTCCCGTCCTCAAGCTCAAACCTAGGAATGAGAGTTTTGCATTAGAAAAGTATTGCTCAATTCTAGGTTTGGATGACCTAAGCTTGATTAGGGCCCTATTAGGCATTCCCAATGATTTTAATTTAGAGCTCCTAGGTCCTTCCGGTGGAATTTGTAATCCTCCCCTAGATAGGTTTGCTTTATATGAGAATCATTCTAGACTGGACTTAGGCTTCCTCTTCCTTTCTTTGTAGTTGAATTTTTCTTGTCTTCTGGTATGGCTTTGGGTTTGGTTGTCTCGAACTCTTTTCACTTTATTATCATTTTTTTGGCTGCTAGCTTCTTGATGGAGGTCCAGCCATCTGTCGACTTGTTTCATTCATTCTGTACCTTCAAGAGGCACCCATTTGAGGATTAGTAGCATGTTTTCCCTCGAAAGGGGGTTGGTGCCCTAATTCAAGGTGCCCTTTTCTCGATCCATGGTTGGAAAGAATATTTGTTTTATGTCTCTTGCTCAGCCATGCTAGATTGGGGCTTTGCCAATTGGGACCGATCTGGGGAGTCTAACCTTCGAGCTCCCAAGCTGCATAATAAAGATAGACAACACTCCAACTTCATGGGAGTAAAATTCTGGTATTGTCAGAGCTGTTGTCAGAGCAAACTCTCTTCAATATTAGCCTTAGCTCCATCGGTCCCTGAGGTAAGGGTCGGATTTGGTGATCTGCACCCTTTTATTCCTTCCTAATCTTTTTTGCTTTTTGGCTTCATTTCGATTTGGTATAGAGATGAGGCCCAATGAGATTGAAGCGATGAAGAAGCTAGGCATGAAGAAGTGGAAAGCCTAAAGTTTGACCTTTGGGGCAGTTGGGGCAACTGGACAAAAGAAACCGTGACTAGCTGCATTCGTCGCTGTGCAACAACCTGCCATGGTTGATCCTTCACCTCCTGTGCCGGTAGTTCAAGCTCCTTCAATGCAAGTCTAGGCACCAGAATCTTGCATGCTCACCTCAGCTCCGATAAGGATTCAGGGGCCCATAATTTGGGTATCAGTTGTGACCTGGGCCCCACCCCCTAGGTTCTGGCATCACCTTCCCAAGCCAATAGGAGTCACTCAAAGTCAACCCTCCATGCCAATAAGAGATCGAAGGCTGTTACTGCCGTCACCTCTAGCTCTGTCCTATGGGACCACAAGGTGGCCTACAAATAACTTCTAAGTTTTCTCCATTAGGAAACTTGTTTAGGGCATGGAGACCTAGAACCAGCCATAAATAGCCAATAAAAGGGGCAGAGCTAAATATGGTGGGTAGCTACAAACTCTGACACCTCTAGGGTTTTTCTTATGCCCCTTGTTGGCTTCTTCTTCCTTTGATTGTTGGCACCCCTTCCTTGGATTTGAAAACCAGCCACCACAGCAAGGAGAGGGACATGGAGACCCCCCTTTGGATGGCCAAGAGCTTGGGGCACAAAGCCTTGGCGGCTAGGAGATGGAGGTGCTAGAAACCCTAGCACCTCCCTTGATTCTTTCTTTCTTTGGATGGGGCAGCAAGAAACCCTAGGGTTTCTTGCTTTGGGTGGCGTGAAGAAGTAGAGAGAAAGAGGAGAGAGTTAGGGAGAAAAGCTCTTTTCCTTCTCTATCATTATTTAACCTAATTACATATATATATATATATATCCTAGGCCAAAAACTCGATAGCTAACCCAATGTGATTGCACTTAACTAAGCACATGTACACCCATGACTTGACATGCTCTCACTTTTTTAGATCCAAACCTAGTTCAAACATGGATTAGTCTACTCAAGACATAAATCCATTGGGCCTCAAGACCCTCAAGGCCCCAATCCCTGGGCCTCAAGACTATAGAGGACTGTGTTGGGTTTTCATGATTTCATACATGCAAAAAATTTTTAAAACATAAGTACAGTGAAAATAAAAATTTAAATTAAATCTAATTTAATCTAAGCATGCACAAAATAAAATCTTAAAATCATACAACAAGATCTACATATATGAAATAGGATTCAGATATAAAAATCAAATAGAAAAGAATAAATAGAGAAGATCTAATCTTCATACCTTGGTGCAGATCAATCTTCATCGTGAACCGATGATCATGGATATCTTTTGAAGGTCACTTGAAGCCGCACAAGCATCTGGTCTCTACAGTTATCCACATGAGGTCTCGATCTGATCAGAAGCTTCTTGATCTCATCAGGATTCTAAATCCCTTGCAGAGATCATATCTTGACGGTTAAAGATGATTCTTCTTTTCTCTTAAAATCATCTTAGAGAAGTAGAAGGAACTAAGAGGATAGAGATCTCTATGCTGGAGATCATAAGAAAATACTTTTTTCAATTTCTTCCTAAAACTCATGCATAAGATCTCTATACTAGAGATCTAGAATAACATGTCCAACTCTTGGACAAAGGGGAGAGAAAAGTCTATGTCTAACTCTTAGACAAAAAGAGAGAGAAATCCTAACAACCAACTTTTGGTTATTGTAAGAAAGAAAGGATGAGAGTTCATAACAAACCTCACACCAAGATCCATCCATACCGCACCCTCCTTTTCTCCAATTTTTCTCATGCACGCCCCCTTGAATTGGCATCCAAAATCTGATCCTTTTAGCATAGCCGCCGCCCCTCTCTTATCCCCTATTTAAATAAGGAAATTAGGGTTTTTAGGTAAGAGTCCGTGTTACCATGGACTCTAAAATTATGCCGCCCCCTATCCTTTTATGCCCCCATTTTTCATGTTGAAGTATATTGGCGTGCACTCCTTTCATGCAATTTATTTCTTTCGAATGTGGTGAAAGCTAAGTGCAAAACAAAGTGGGGCATGGGGCTTCCAAAATGTGGTGCAAGGGAAAGAGTGGCATATTTAAACCAAATCAATCCTAATCTGATTAGAAATTGATTTGATTTAAGTAGATTGAAATCCTAATTTAATTAGAGCTCAATCTATCTAGATTAAAACCTAATCTAATTAGAAATTAGATGGCATCCAAATTCTAACCAAATTAGAAATTATCCTCCCATACAATTGGGTTATCTCATAACCCAATTAGGTTTGATTAAATCATACCTTAGGTAAGCCAAATTGAATCCCATTCAATTAGACTTGATCCAACCCCATTGTTTAATCAAATTAAGCTAATTATTATTTTCTCTATTGTTCTAGCAAACAATGATGCTGGAGAAAAAAGAAAGAAAAGTAAAACCAAAACTGCTTTCACTAAACTTTGGTATCACTAGTTTTCGATCTTTAGAAAGATGGAATTGAATGTCAATCAAAGAATTCACCACATATATACCTTCTTATGTGTTGCTCCATAGTGTCGATTTGCTCCACTCTGCTAGGACTACATCACACCACAAATAAATCTTAATAAGAGAACATTATATATAGTTGACCATTAGAAAATAAATGAAGAACAAGATGACAATAGAAAATGCACAAATGCAAGGTTACAAATATAATAGAGATACACATGGTTAACAAGGCCTAAGAATCTAGCATGGCCAACAAAATATGCTCAAAAATGAGTTTCCTTAGACTATAAAGGCCGAGCTCATGTAGGTAACACAAACCTAGGATCTTCTCTTTGTAAATTATAGTGAGAGAATGGGAAGGTCGGTATAAATAAAGCAAAAAGGAAAAACCATGTGACTATAAAAAAATATAGAAATTTTTAAAAAATCTGAAAAGAAACTGATAATATTAAAGAAAAAAATAAACAGAGATAAAAATGACTAATAAGAGAGCCGTAACCTTATTGCTATCATAATAAGAAGCATTGATAGTTTGCTAATACTACTGAATCCAAAGGACATTTTATATTTACTTATGCATTGATTTCTTCTACATCAAATAGAGATTTAGGAAAGTTTGTGTTATAGGCATTCTAAAAATTTAAAAAATAATGTACTATAAAACTTAAGAGATATAAAATCTAAATCATTTACAAAATAGTATTAAAGAAATCAACAATCATCACAATGATATCAACACCTTAGATGGAAAATTAAAGCAATATAGCCTTATGGAACTAAAGAAAAGAATAAAAGATTGGTCTAGGGTATATAAGGAAATGGATGAGCAACCAAAATCCATAGGAATCGGTAATTTAGGAAAATACATGATAAGAGATTATAGGTACTTTCCTAAACCCTGATCACATCACTTATGTTAATTCTTTTTCCTTTCTCCTTCTCTTGCTTGCCTTATTTCTCATCCAAATGCTCCTTGTTTTAGATAGTTGTAATATGATATGCTTGAGTTGAACGATGTCTATCTACAACTCTTTATAAAAGTGAAAGAGGGAAGATAGTAGACTTATAAAACTAGGGGTTCACAAGGAAAAGAATAGTGGTATTTCAAACCCATAAATAGTGGATTGTTGGATGGTTAAGATTAAAACTTCTAGAGAATTCGTTAAATCTAAAGGTTGAGATAAAGCATGAATTGGAGGCTTTTGATTTGCTAACAAAGAGTGCCATGGATTACCATAGTGCAAGGTTAGAATTAGTTTTCAGAGTTTTTTATTGTATTGAAGACTTATAATCAAAGGATAAAAAAGGCAATGTCTAATTGTTACAACCAATCAGAGTTGATCACATGCATTTGAACTTAATTATACCCACAACCTTTTTCTATCCTAATTGTTAGTCCTAGAACTGATTTTGATGATGTTAAAGGTATTTGAGTACAAATCATGTTTACTGATGATGCTTTTGAGAGTGATTGTAAGTTTCTCACAATGCCCAACGACTGAACTCATCCAAGAAGAAATCTTCTCAAAATTAAGTAAAATGATGTTCTCAAGTCAAAGATTCATAACTAGAAGCAAAGAAATTGAGATTGGTGTAAGAATTTTGGATTAATAGAAAGTTTAGTATAGAATAACCTCTCAACATATTTAAATTTACATAAATTAAGTTTGAAAAGATAAGTCTAGCATAGAATAAGTTTGGACAAAGAAAGCTATCTAAAATTAATTTTGGCATGCTTGGCATACCCTTGAGTCAAGCAAGTATGAAGCTTAGCAGACTTAGACTCAGTCTGAGGAAAGATAGAAAGAGTTGAAATTTAGAAGAAGTCCCTTAGCTAATCAAGACAGGCATTTAGCAAATTTAGACATTTAGATAGCTGATTTAAATCTCAGACTTAGGATGAAGATAGAAAGATAAAGATTTAAATATTTTTTTCTAAACTAACCCAATAAAAATTTTAGCCGATTAAGATTAGAGCTTAGCCGACTCATAGAAAAAGATAGTTAACTTAGTCTCAGAGAAAGAAGAATGCAGAAAGCAATATAAATCAGCAAGTTTTATGAGCCAACCTAGAAAGTTAGTTAGCTAACTGAGTTATCAACTTAGCTGAATAAGAAAAGATTTTAGCCGACCCGATCTTAGATAGATAAAATAGATAGAAAGTTAAAATTTTGGTATTTGCTATTGAGCTATCTTGGAGATTTCACTAAGTTGACTCAAAGTTGAAAATAGCCAACTAAGAGTCTAGGTGAGCCAACTCATAATTTTCTGACAGAACAATTGCTAGTTTTTTAGAATTTTAAAATATATCCAATTTATTTTTAATAACTATTTTCAAGCTTCCAATGGCTAGAGCATTAATTGTAGATATTTTTGAGACCATAAATTAAGAGAATTGAATGGGAAACTAAGTTTTTGGAATTGATTGACCATATTCTTAAAGCTATTGAGGTAAAACTCAAGAGGAAAAGTGGAAGAAATTTAAAGAGAGCTTTTAATTCATCCATTCCCACATCTACTCAACAAGAGAGGAAGAGAACATCAATTTCATCCAATCATCTCTTAGCAAAAGAATTAAACCATCATCAATCCTCTCAAGCATTCAAGGAAGAAGTCAAACAATCAAAGAACTTAACCGCTTCGACTTCTTCAAGCATTTAAAGAGTAATTTTATTATTTTTAACTTTAAATTCTTATAAATCCCTCTTGATTTCTTGTGACAAGTTTTTTGGAGAAAGAAACTTGGGAAGCTATAAGATTTCAATTGATGTCTCCATAAAAATCAACTAGATTGATTGTAAGCTTCATATAAAATAATTATGTGTAAGATTTTGATTGATGAGCTAAGAAAAATCAACTGGGTTAGACTGTGAGCTTGTAAAAACAATCAGACTATAATCTTTAGTGGATTATAGTTGAAATTTTCAAGTAGGTTAGCTTGAGAAGTGAATGTAGGTGCTGAGTTTAATATTAAACTACTATAAAACTTTGAGTACTTATGATTGTATCGCTACATTTTTTTTTAATTTTTTCTGCTCATTTATTTTCTATTTAGTACCTCATAAATACTATTCAATTTGTTTTGGGCACATATTTTCATAATTAAATTTTTAAGAATTCACCCTCCCCTCTTGGGTTGTATCCTCTAGTAAAGAAGTGGTATTAGAGTGGGTACTTAGCCCAATTGATCTAACTATTAAGTGTTAAAATCAATGGCAACCATAATAGGTACATATTTGGTTGAGGGTCAATCAACCAATAGACCCCCACTATTTAGTGGCATCAATTACACTTGGTGAAAAGCATAAATAAAAATTTTCATTCAAGCATAATATTATGACATGTGAATATTATAATAATGGTCCACATATACCCACTATTTTAATTGATGGTATGCTATCTCCCAAACCTGAAAAGGATTGGGGTGATGTAAATAAAAGACTAGCTCAACTTAATGCTAAGGTTATGAAAGTTTTATATTATCCTTTAGATACTAATGAGTTTAATACAATATCTATACATATTTCTATCAAAGAAATATGGAATAGGTTAGAAGTTATCTATGAGGGTACTAATAAAGTGAAAGAATCAAAAATAATATACTTGTACATAAATATGAATTATTAAAATGGAACCTAGTGAAAGTATCACTTCATTAGATTCATTGATATATGATTTGAAAATTCTTGGTAAAAACTATACTAATAGTGAACTTGTTCGCAAGATTCTCAGGTCATTATGAAAGAATTGAGAGGCCAAATTGACTACAATACAAGAAGTTAAAGACCTTAATAAGTTGGATTTAAAGAGCTTATCAGCCCACTCATGGCTCATGAGTTGAGCATAAACCAGATTGTTGAGGAAGAAGTGAAGAAGAGGAAGACTGTTGCTTTAAAAAATCATTGGTCGTTGAAGATATTAAAAGTGATCCAACCAAAGAATCAAAAAATATTGATGAAAAAGCCATGATCACAAGATGATTCAAGAGATGTATGAAAAAGAAAAGGTTTGGATCAAAGAAGAAAGGATATACTAGAGAAGATGGAAGTAAAGAAAAAACAAAAGAAAAAGAGAAACAGCAACCTCTGCGATGAGTGCAAAAAATCTAGATATTTTAAAGCCGACTACCCCCTACTTAGAAAAGGCTCTAGAAAATTCAAGAAAATAACAATGATGGCCTCATGGAGTAATGATGAAGACTCAAGCTTTGAGGAAGAAGAGAAATCAAAGAAAAAAGCCAACATTTGCCTCATGGCTCATGAGGATGAGGTAAATACTAAAAATTTCAATAATTTTACATTTGATGAATTATGTAATGCTTTTTATGAGTTGCTTAATGATTTTAAAATGATCTCTCTTAAAAATAAGAAACTTAAAAAGTTAAATATTTTGTTGACTAGTTAAAGAAAAAAAATAAAAAGAAAAGAAGAATCTTTTGAAAAAACAAAATGATTTGATTGAAAAGAAAAACAATTTGCAAAAAAGTTGATAAATTAAAATCCATTGTCGATAAATTTACTCTAAGTCCATAAAATTTCAAATACTTATAGAAAAATAGAAAATGCTTTTTGATAAGACCCGATGACCAGTATAGTGGCTTGAGAATGGTTTTAGGAAGAGAAGATGTGGTGGTATTTGAAGAAATATTAGCAAAAAGTCTATTAGTTGAGGTAAGACTCCTCTGCTACATGACAGCTAGAATCTTCCTCCCTAGCACTAGCCAATTTGATTTTGTTACAAAGGGAGATGTCATGTGCACTCTCATGCATCACATAATTCAAGAAATCCCTTTCAGCTTGCCAATGATGATGATCAAAGTTATGCAGGAAATTCCCTCAAGAGCAAAATCTGCACTTCTTTATGATATGTTTCTCACTTTAGTATTCAAAGATCTTGGAATTAGCATAGGGGAACCATCAAGAAAGCTTCAACACTTTGACACTTACAATGGTCCACCACTGCTGCGAATGGGATGCATAAAGGTTGATTGTCATTAGGTGAGAAAGGGAGAAGAAATAGAAGAAGTAGAAGGACATAGAGATAAAGAAATAGAAGTTCATCCAACTGAGTCCGAGTTGAGAGAACATACACCATTCACTTTAGCTACTTAGTTAGCGATCATTGTCATGGGTGGTCAAAAATAAACCTAACTCAAACTATATAGATAGGGTGAGTCGGGATCATATCCTTAGGGACCTAGGATTAAGTTGTGATTGAAAAATGAATAAAAGAGAAGACTTGTTGTTCCATAAAAAAAAATAAACAAAAAATAAAATAAAAAGCAAATATCTCAGAGGTTACAAGTTAATTTTACACTAAATAGAGTTGTATTCCTTTAGTGATATTAGATGCTTGTAATTAGGCCTTCGACATAGCTTATCTCCATTAGAGCACAATCCGTACTCTTAGATCATGGCTCATCCATTTAGGCATCAACTATTCTAGGACTTTATCTTATAAGTAAAGAAGAAATAATAGATCAAAGCTAGAAACTATCCGTCTTTCCTCGGCACACCCCATATTCATAGATCATGGTGTGTCTTCAAAAAGTATGAGGTATACAACTCTTCATTTCTTAGCATGCCCCATATCCATAGATCAGGGCACGTCTCTCAAAAGTAAGGGTTGTCCTAATTTTAATCTAGCATGTAAACATAAAATAAAGTGAATAAAGAACTCATGACACTTTAATAAGCAAAGGCATCATCTTTTGTTGCCCAGCTATGCAACCCAAGAGGGGGGGGAGGGTGAATTGGGTTTCTAAAAATTTAAAGTTAATTTACAACTATGAGGATTTTATAACAATAAGTAGGATAAATATGGAGAGTGAAATTTATGCAAGGTGTAGAAGCTGGATGCAAGAATGTAAGAAGATAAGAAAATTTAAAAAGAAAGCAAGTAAGCACAACACAAACAAGAAGATTTATAGTGGTTCGATGCCAACCTTGCATCTACGTCTACTCCCCAAGCTCCTACTTGGGAATTCAAATCTACTAAACTGTATTTAACCCGAATACAACATCAAAACCTCCGACTCTAGCTATTTCAAGCTAGAATACTTATTTTTCGAGTACAAGCCAACCAATACAATCCAATTCAAGGTTCGGATCAACCTTTCTACGTTTTGAAACTCTTCCAAAATAAAATATCAACTCAAAATAGAGTATAGCAGTTAATCACACAGAAATACAGATGTAGCTCCTTTAATGAGCAAATAAAGCTTTAAATATACTTTACACAATAAAAATGAAGCTCTTCTGATTTTCCTCAAGGTGGTTGAAGATTTGAATTAGCTCTTGAGGGGTTGGTGAACTTGAAATAAAAGCTTCTTGAACTTTTAAGAGGGCTCTTGCTTAGGGTTGAAATTAATGCTTGAAGAACCTTTTCAAAACCTTGTTGATTCCCTCCTTTAAGTGCCTTTTATAACTTCAAATGATGGTGGAGAGTAATCTGGGCTGAAATAGAGCTATTGAAGCACATTAAATGGGCATTAAATACAGCCAAAACGAGCTAAAAACTAGCCGTTGTGGAGTTTTTCATCACAGGGGTCGACTCATAGGGTCGACTCATGCACAGGGGTCGACTCATGGGGTCAGCTCATATGGCACAGAACAGAAATTGACAGTTCTATATCTTTGGCTTGCACAGCAATAGAGGTCGACTCATAGGGTGTGCCAGCTAAAAATAACGTGTCGTTCAACCCCTTTTGACATGAGTCGACTCATAAGGTCGACTCAAATTTATAAACATGATTTTCTTTCAAAATACACATCCAAAAATATTAAAATTGCCTCCAATAGATTACAAACTTCTGCTCTTGCTCTTGAGGCTTCCGAATCAGAACTTGATAAAATTATGATTTTGCTCCTGAAATACAATAAATTTTTTCTAAGCCAAAATCATTAGTAACCCCCTCAAATGCTTTGTAATCATCAAAATCAATTCAAGGAGCAATAATCTCCCCCTTTTTGATGATGACAAAATACTTGAGCAAAAGCATATATAAAGCATTGAGCATGAATTTTAAATTTATGAAGATGCATCACTTCAATATCATAACCAAGTATTTGAACGAAATACATCATAAGCAGTTTGAAGATCAATTTGAAATTTGCTTATAAGTTCATTTGCTTTGAAAATTAGATAAAAAAAGAGCTGACGATTTTGGTTCTTTGACACATTTGCTTAACAATTTTGCTTATTACTAATTTTTTTATTGCTTATTGCTCATTTCTTTATTGCTTATTGCTCAAATTCGATTTTGATTCTCTCCTCCTCCTTTTTGACAGCATCAATTAAGATTCTCTACTCCTCCTTTTAAGGGATCTTGAAAGGATAAATTTTCTTTACTCTCTCTTTTTGATAGCATCAATTAAGATCTTAAAAATTTTAAGGATAGAGAAAAGAAAAGAAAGATGACAAAAAGGACATATTTTCTTTACTCTCCCTTTTTGATACCATATTTTACTTATTTAGCCCCCTTCTTTGATTGCTTATTTCTCTAATCTCCCTCAACATAGCAAACATAAAGGATATATCAATTTGCTCATCTAGAAGATATTGCAATTCATAGTATTTCTCAACACTAATATGAGTTATTTTTCATATCTCATAATTAAAACAATTCAATTTGATCACATTCATAGACATTCATTGAAAGTCAAAGCACATATATATATATATATATTCAAAAGTGATTGAATACAAAAGGTGTCCCAATACACATGAGTCAACTCAAAATATAAAAGTCATGGATAAAAACTATCTAAGAGTTAATTAGCCAACAAATACAAGGCCCACAAGATAGATCCTAGACATAGGAGATAAACTAATCTAGATCTAATAGATGTCATGGCTAGAGGGATCAGAATCTGAAGAATCAGAGATAGGGTGAGGAGATGTAGGATCTAGTCCACGAGCACGACCTCGACCACGTCTGCCTTGGCCATAGGTAGATGTACCAACACGAATAGAGGGGTAAGAGGATCTGGAGCCTGAGAAGCTACGGATTGTGCAATAAGAAAAAGTCTGATGGTGTCCAAAAGATCCAAAGCTCTCGATACAGACTGCATCAGGGCACTGAACTGAGTAGAAGTATTCTAACTAGAGCCCCTAATCTCTCTCCTCAAGAAGTCAAAGCCATTCTCTAAAACTCTTCGAAGTCTAGCCACCTCTGCAGATAAGTCTAAGACCTCTGTGATATCCTCATGCAGTTGGGGATAAGCTAAAGCTAATACTTGCCCCTGCAAGTCTAATACTCTGCCTATCAATCTCAAAATACATCCCTCAAGTTGCTCAATACGTACCGACTGATCAGTAACCATCTGAAAAATAATAGAAATATGAGGGATCAGAGTCTGGTCTGAGTCACCCTGGGATGTCGATCTCTGAGCAAAGACTGAAGTGGCAAACTGCTGAGATAGAATGGAGGCAACACACTGGAACATCATCTCAATCTGATCATTTGCTAGTCTGAACTCTGAAGGATGTGTCCTACTCTCTGACTGTGGAACTGAAGCATGCCTCCTCACAGACTCTGAAGGACCAGCCTCGTGATCAGATATGAACTGAATATCTGGGGATGCTTTGTGATCATGAAGAGGTGAAGATGGTCCCTCCTCCTCTGCTCTATCCTCTGTTCTCTCCTCAACACCCTTTGTCTAACCGCCATCAGTCTTAGAGAAACCCATGTGATGCAGTGTGTGGTGGTTGATGGTGTCGAATGAGATAGCCTAGCAACTGCCTCCCCTCAAAACTAACTCTGAACCTCCTAAAAACTAAGGTGAGTGCCATACCAAAAGGCAAGTGAGCCTTGGACCTGTTCAGGATCTCTCTCATGGCCTCAAACATCAATGCCGGAAGGTTCAGGGGGGTTTGGGTGATCACATGGTACATAATGCAAATATCCCTACCAGATAGAAGGTCGTGTCTACCACTCCTAGGGACAAACAGTTTGGTTATCAAGTGATGTAATAGCCTCATCTCAATAGAAAGAATTTTTACTTCCAATTTATTTAGACTTCCAATATAAGTTCTCCCTAAGATAACATTAATTCCTTCTTCTTTAATAGGGAGCTCCATATTGGTATAGCCTTCATAAAGCAAATGCAGTATCTGTCCCAAATGTACTGGATCAAGAATAATATCAATACCTTTTACTGTAGATTTCACTGTTCCATTGCTATAGCTCAAATTTAAGTAAAATTCTCTGACTAGATCGACATAAGTATTTTTCTTTAAAGAGCAGTAAAATTCTCATCCTTGATGCTCAATCTTCGATCCAATAGTGAACCCTTCTTTTTCAAAAAACTTGAATTCAATATTTTTCCTGGGTTTCACTTTTCGATCAGAGAGAGGTACCTTGCTTGGGCTGATTGAGGACTGAGTGGAAGCTAAAGCAGGATCTGGAGCAGGGATTGGAGCAGGAGAGGGCTCGGCTGCTAATCTCTTTCTGCGCACTCTCTCTTCCAACCCATGAATAGATTTTCTCCTCTGTGAAAGCTTCATTTTGGGAGCCATTTGCACAAGAAGGACTTGCACAGAGCTTTGGAGACTAAATGTGAGGGAGAGAGGAAAAGATTCTAGTGAAAAGGCAAAGATTTTGGAGAGGTGATGTGCCGATTTGGAGAAGACGGGTAGAGTCTAGGGCAAGCTCGAATGCCCCAAATGAAGAAGGAAGAGGAGAGGAACTTGGTTTCTAAACGGGCGATTTGAAGAGTGAAAATCGATGGGAGGAGATATTTGAGAGAAATCTTTGGTTTGAGGGAGAAGAGATGGAGAGCTTTTGGTTCAGTGGGAGGAAGAAGACGAAGGGCTGAGTCAACTCAAGGAAAAATTCCCAATAAGAAGAGAGCGTCCGAAGGGTTTTGACAAAATTGTAAGATTACCCTAGGGTCACCCTAGGGGTCGATTCATGGCATAGAAAAATTCAAAAGAATGATGGGACAATTTTGAAAAAATTTTGAAACTCTGAGAGAAGGATGTTTACCCAAAAATTGATCATGTGAATGATAGTTTTGAACTTTTGAGCTCTTAAGAAAAATGAGAATTGAGCTCAATGGATTTGGTTCAATGAATTTTTGACATTAAGAATTTGGAATTAGAGAGATACTTAAGCTGATGGATCACGGATTCCTAGTTCTCTCCTAATTTCACAAAATCTATCTTCACTTAATGCTTGGTAAAGATGTCAGCCAATTATTTTTCAGTACAAATATAATCAAGAATTATATCTTTATTTTGGATATGTTCTCTTGTGAAATGATGCCTAATTTCAATATGTTTTGATCTAGAAGGCTGAATTAGATTTTTAGTTAGATTTATAACATTGGTGTTATCACATCTTATAGGAGTTTCATTGAGTTTGATGCCAAAGTCTTCAAGTTGTTGCTTAATCCATAAGATTTGAGCATAACAACTTTCGGCTGCAATGTATTCGACCTCATCCATAGACAGTGCTACCAAGTTTTGCTTCTTGCTAAACCAAGAGATTAAGTTAATTCCAAAAATTGGCAAGTTCCACTAGTATTTTTTTTATTTAATCTATATCCAGCAAAATCGGCATCTGAATATCCTATCAAGTCAATTAATAAGTCCTTAGAATACCATAGTCCTAGAGTTTGTGTACCATTTAAGTATCTAAGGATTCTTTTAACTGTATTCAAGTGTGATTCTTTTGGATTTGATTGAAAGCGAGCACAAAGATAAACACTAAATATAATATCTGGTCTACTAGCAGTTAAATACAATAGAGAACCAATCATGTCTCTATAAAATTTTAAGTCTATATTTTTACCTCCTTCATTCTTATCAAGCTTACATGATGGGCTCATAGGTGTACCAATTGCTTTGGAGTTCTCCATTCCAAATCTTTTGAGTAGTTTTCTTGTGTACTTGCTTTGGGTGATGGAGATTCCTTCCTTTGTTTGTTTGATTTAGAGTCCGAGGAAGAATGTAAGTTCTCCCATCATGCTCATTTCAAACTCTCCCTGTATGAGCTTAGCAAAATCTTGACAAAGAGTTTCATTAGTAGACCCAAAAATAATGTCATCAACATATATTTGTATAACTAATATATCATTTTGATTTCTTTTAATGAAAAGGATTGTATCTACATTTTCTCTTAAAAAATTATTATTAAGTAGAAATTTGCTTAGCCTTTCATACCAAGCCTTCGGTGCTTGTTTCAAACCATATAATATTTTATTTAATTTAAAAATATGATTAGAAAAAGCATGATTTTCAAAATCTAGAGGTTGTTCTATATAAACTTCTTTAGCAATATATCCATTTAGAAAAGTACTTTTGACATCTATTTGGAATAATTTAAAATTCATAAAGCAAGCATGTGCAAGTAGAAGTCTAATTGCTTCTAATCTAGCAACAGGTGCAAATATCTCATCAAAATCAATTCTTTCTTTTTGATTATAACCTTTTGCAACTAATCTCGCTTTATTTCTTATCACATTTTCATATTCATCCAATTTATTCCTATATACCCATTTTGTGCCAATTATTGAATAATTTTTAGATCTTGAAACTAAAGTCCATACATTATTTCTTTCAAATTGATTAAGTTCTTCTTGCATTGCATTTATCCAATTATAATCTTTTTCAGCTTCATCTATGGTTTTAGGTTCAAGATGAGAGACAAAAGCAAAATGATTGAATGCATCTCTAAGTGAAGAGCGAGTTCTTACACCATGTATAGGATCACCAATGATTAGTTCCTTGGGGTGATTGTGATCATACCTCCATTCTTTGGGTAGATCATTTGTGCCTAGAGGTTCTTCTTGTTGTTCTTCACCTTTCTTATCCTGTTTGTCTTCATGTTCTTCATCATCTTGAATAGTTAAGTCTTTTAGAGTGATCTCTTTCATCCCTTCTATAAGAGAATCTGCATCGTCAATATCTTCATTCTTCCTTGAAGGAAGATCGTTAGTTTCATAAAAAACAACATATATTGACTCCTCTACTATTAAAGATCTTTTGTTGAAAACTATAAAAACTTTGCTAGAGGAGGAATAACCAAGAAAAATCACTTCATCGGATTTAGCATCAAATTTTTCTAGTCTTTTTTTACCATTATTCAAAACAAAACATCGACAACCAAAAACATGAAAATATGCAATATTTGGTTTTCTTTCTTTCCAAAGCTCATAAGGGGTTTTCTTTAAAATTGATCTAATTAAAGCACGATTTAATATGTAACATGCCATGTTAATTGCTTCTGCCTAAAAATATCTTGAAAGGTTGCTTTCACATAGCATGGTACGGGCCATTTCTTCAAGAGTTCTATTTTTTCTTTCTGCTATCCCATTTTGTTGGAGTGTCCTAGGTGCTGAAAAGTTGTGGTCAATATCTTTTTCATCATAAAACTTTTTAAAATCTTGATTTTCAAATTCGATTCCATGATCACTTCGAATATTTTGAAATAAAAAATCTTTTTTATTTATGACTTTTCGATAAAATTTTGAGAAAACATGAAAAGTTTCATCCTTATGTGCCAAAAAGAAGATTCATGTAAAATGAAAGAAATCATCAATAATTACAAAATCATATCATTTTCTACCTAGACTAGTAGTTCTAGTGGGTCTAAATAAATCTATGTGCAATAGTTCTAATGGCCTAGAAGTTGAAATAATATTTTTAGATTTGAATAAGACTCGTGTTTATTTACCCATTTGGCATGCATCATAAATTTTATCTTTTTCAAAATTCAATTTGGGTAAGCCGATAACCAATTCCTTTTTAATAAGTTTTGAAAGTGAATGCATACTAATATGTGCAAGCCTACGATGCCAAAGCCAACTAGTCTCATTAATCTTGGCATTCAAGGCTACTAGGCATTGCATGTTTATTTTGAAAAGATCATTCAAATCTACCATATAAATATTACCATGTCTATGCCCAATAAATTTAGTGCCTTCATTAATAGGACTAGTTATAATGCAAACTGAAGATTCAAAAATGACTTTGTATCCTTTATCATAAAATTGACTGATGCTTAATAAATTATATTTTAAACTATTTACTAATAAAATATTTTCAATATACTTGGAGGGAGTGATACCAATGTTACCTATACCGATGATCTTTCTTTTGCCATTGTCTCCAAAGGTAACCATCCCTCCATTTTTAGCATCAAATGTGATGAATTGGGATTCATCACCAGTCATGTGTCTTGAGCACTCGCTATCAAGATACCATCTCCGGTTCGCTCCTTGGGATGCAAGACACACCTATACACAAGAATCAAGTTTTGACTTTAGGTACCCAAATTTTCTTGGGTCCTTTTTGGTTAGTCATAATGATTCCTTTTGGAATCCATATTTTCTTTATATTGAAATTTTTAGATTTATTAGAAAAATATGAATAGGATTTGTATCCTATTCTACCACATTTAAAGCAAGTTATATTTGAAAACTTATTGTATGATGAGTTTACAAAGATATTTTTTCAAAATTTTTATTTCATTAAATGGTTATATCCAAGACCGGCTTTATCATAAATATCCTTTTGATTGTCAAGTATCTTATGAAGTTTATTTGAACTTAAAGTAAACTTTTCAACCATTGATTTTAACTTGGCAATCTCATTTTTTAAGTTCAAATTTTCTTGAGATAGGATTAATTTTTGATTTGAAATACTCTCATTTTCTTTTAGTAAAGATTGATTCTTTGATTTTAATTCTTTGTTCTTTATCCCTAGCTTCTTTAGTTCATCAATTAGGTCATAAAATACCTTATGAAGTTCTTCAAAGGTAAAATCAATAGGAGTTTCAGTATTTACCTCATTTTTATGTGCTATAAGGTACAAATTGGCTTGTTCATTTGAGTCTTCTTCTTCGAAACTTGACTCATTACTTCCGCTCCATGTAGCCATCATGGCCTTCTTCTTGTACTTCTTGAGACCCTTCTTCAGTTGTGGACATTCAGACTTAAAGTGTCCTGATTTTTTGCATGCATAACAAATAAGGGGTTGCTCCTTATCCTTCTCTTTGCTATGTTTCCTTTTTGTAGGTGGCCTCTTCCTCATTCCTTGTCTTCTTTTCTTCAAGAACTTCTTAAACCTTCTAGTAATGAGGGCCATTTCTTCATCCTACTCTTCATTTTCTATATCATCGGATTCTTCATCAGGTTGAGCAGTGGATTTGAGGATGATTATCCTATTCTTTTTAACATCTTCTTCTTGGTGTTGTTTCATGCTTAGCTCGTAAGTCATAAGTGATCCTAGAAGCTCCTCCAAGGGTAAGATATTCAGATCTTTAACTTCTTGGATTGTTGTCACTTTGGCCTTCCAAGTCCTTGGTAAAGATCTAAGAATCTTTCTTACGAGATCATTGTTAGAATAAGACTTACCAAGACTTTTTAGACCATTAATAATATCAGTAAAATGAGTAAATATCTCAGTTATTGATTCATCATGCTCTATTTTAAAAAGTTTATATTTATGCACAAGCATGTTGATTTTTGATTCTTTCACTTGATTAGTTCCTTCATGAGTTACTTCTAATCTATCCCATATTTTTTTAGCTGACATGCATGTTGAAATATGATTAAATTCATTAGCATCTAGAGCACAATACAAAACATTCATGGCTTTAGCATTTAGTTGAGCCATTTTCTTATCAATCTCATCCCATTCTTTTTTGGGTTTGGTTGATTCTACACCATCAATTATTTTAGTGGATGTGTGTGGTCCATTTACTATGATACTCCACATATCATAGTCAAGTGCTTAAATAAAGATTTTCATTCGAGCTTTCTAATAGGTATAATTTGACCCATTGAAAAGTGAAGGTCAGTTTGTGGACTGCCCCTCGGCTAGTGAAGTGCCAACTTGAGTTGTCATAGATTTTTAGCTCTTTGATGGTTAAATCAAAGTAGGGCTAGAGCACTGAGCTCTGATACCACTTGTTGCCCAGTTATGCAACCTAAGAGGAGGGGGGTGAATTGAGTTTTTAAAAATTTAAAGTTAATTTACAAGTATGAAGATTTTATAATAATAAGCAGGATAAATATGGAGAGTGAAATTTATGCAAGGTGTAGAAGCTGGATGCAAGAATGCAAGAAGATAAGAAAATTTAAAAGGAGAGCAAGTAAGCACAATACAAACAAGAAGATTTATAGTGGTTCGGTACCAACCTTGCACCTACATCCACTCCCCAAGCTCCTACTTAGGAATTCAAATCCACTAAACCGTATTCAATCCGAATACAACGTTGGAACCTCCGACTCTAGCTATTCCAAGCTAGAACACTTGTTTCTCAGGTACAAGCCAACCCAATACAATTCGATTCAAGGTTTGGATCAACCTTTCCATATTTTGGAATCCTTCCAAAATAAAATATCAACTCAAAATAGAGTATAACAGTTAATCACACAGAAATACAGATGTAGCTCCTTTAATGAGAAAATAAAGCTTTAAATACACTTTACACAATAAGAACGAAGCTCTTCTGATTTTTCTCAAGATGGTTGAAGACTTGAATTAGCTCTTGAGGGGTTGGTGAACTTGAAATAAAAGCTTCTTGAACTTTTAAGAGGTTTCTTGCTTAGGGTTGAAATGAATGCTTGAAGAACCTTTTCAAAATCTTGTTGATTTCCTCCTTTAAGTGCCTTTTATAACTTCAAATGATGGTGGAGAGTAATCTGGGCTGAAATAGAGCCATTGGAGCACATTAAATGGGCATTAAATACAGCCAAAATGAGCTAAAAACTAGCCGTTGTGGAGTTTTTCCGTCGCAGGGGACGACTTATGCATAGGGGTCGACTCATGGGGTCGACTCATGCACAGGAGTCGACTCATGGGGTCAACTCATATGGTGCAGAACAGAAATTGACAGTTCTATATCTTTGGCTTGCACAGCAACAGAGGTCGACTCATAGGGTGTGCCAGCTAAAAATAACATGTCGTTCAGCCCCTTTTAGCATGAGTCGACTTATGGGATCGACTCAAATTTATAAACATAATTTTCTTTCAAAATACACATCTAAAAATATTAAAATTACCTCCAATAGATTACAAATCTTTTGCTTTTGCTCTTAAGGCTTTCGAATCAAAACTTGGTAAAATTATGATTTTGCCCCTGAAATACAATAAATCTTTTTTCAAGCCAAAATCATTAGTAACCCCCTCAAATGCTTTGTAATCATTAAAATCAATTCAAAGAGTAACATCTTTATTGCTACAAATCATAAAAGAAATACAAAGAAAGTTTAGAACATTACAATGCACTGTTCTTCATTACAAGATCTCCTCTCATGAGACTGGTAGATTAGCTGCTCATAGGTTGCTCCCTTCTTCCTCTCCTCCCTTTACAGAGCTTCTGAAGGATTTTAGGATGATTCTTAAGGTAGAGATATGGAAGCCATTTTTTAGGTGTTAGGAGAGAGGAGGCTTATTTATTTTCTAGATGTGGGACTAACAAGAGAGGCTAGATATTTGTTTTATTTTAAAACTCCAAAATGATCTTTTCTATTCTATGGCATGTATCTCAAGCTTTCGGATGAATCATTCGTGCATCTCATGAGGACCGCTCTCGCACTCGCATGAAGACAGCACCTTCTTTCCTTATTTTCCTATAAGTCCCATCCAAAAAGTCACACGCCACCAAATGCTTCTCCAAGCTGCTGGGTCCCAAGCCTTATGCTGCTTTACATGTGCATTCCAATCTTTTTCCTATAAGAGTCCTATAATCCTCCAAACTCTTCTTTAAATTCTACCGGACCCACCTCACATGCTCCCTAAAACCATTCAAACTCTAAATGTTTCTAGGGCATCTTTTTTTCTTATAGACCGCATGGCTTGCTTTTGTAAGCCGCATGGATCCCTTGTTGCGTGCCTCCCTATGAACCGTGTGCTATGCACACCCACACATGGGCCATTTTAAGCTTTGGGCTTTGTCTTTTGGGATTTTGAATTTGGAGTGTGATTAAATTTTCATTACTGATAATTTTTTAAAAAATAATATTAAATATAAAATAATAGAGATTAAATAATATAGATTTTAATACTTCTTGTGTCACATTAATGTATTGATCACACCCTCCAACTTGAACTTTACTCATTCTCGAGTAAAATAGATAAATCAGCAATATGTACGGATTTATCTTTGAATTAAAAGTTATCCTAGGCACTTCTAAAGATAGCTGATATCCATCTAGATTGTTAAAGAGGTACTTCATTGGATTACTAATTCGATCTAGTTAGTGGTCAAGTGTTATCCATAAAATTTTCTAGAGGTCTTTTACCAACTTCTCACTTTACTCTGAGTCCTCAAACTTGATATGAGATAGATTTATTATCTTTTTATAATTTAATCCCCTTATTATCTATTATTTTTTTTTCAAAAAAAGTCTAGTGCAATGTCTTAACCTCTTGAGCCTTTTAGCTGACCCTTCTAGCAAGCTTTCGGCCAATGACTTTCAAACTAGTTGACTTTAGAGTATTAAATGCAAAACACCCCTTAGGCTTACTGATTCGAGTCCAAGAAATACTATGAGGTGAGACTGACTCTATAACAGATTTCTTGGCATCCCTATTTTTTGATGTGAATCACAGCGCTTACTTAGGTGAAGAGATCTGGTTACTCAGTGAAACAATGTCAAATCTTTTTTTGAATTTAGATTCTAAAGAGAACTTTTTATATACTTCAACCTTTCTACCCATACTCTTATGAAGTAGATTTTTCATTGAGATAGGTGAGAAGAGGGTTCTAGAATTACTCTAAAATTTATTCTGGCCTAAATCCTCCCATTTATTGGGTGTCCTTAATAATTTTCTCCTTCAAAACTCTAAAATTATCTAGACCGTTAATCATTCATTGATTAAGGAGCCTAATTAACTTCAAATTGAAATAAAATTTGGATACACAAAACTAATTATTTTTTACCATACTTGATGATTAAATTAGTTATTCTCCCTCCCCCAACTTAAATGATACCGTCCTCAATGGAGGAGAGAAATAGAGTGTGATATATAAAAAGAAGAAAAAGGAAGGAGTTCACTTGGGTTTAATTTGTTATTGGCGTAGCTTGGGTCTTGAGGATAGTAGATGTAGTTCTCCCCCTAACTTGGATTTGATAATCCTTAATGGAGCAACTGAAGTAGATCCTAAATAAATTGAAAAGAAAAAAAAAAAGAAATGTTAGAATCTGGGTTACCTCCCAAGAGCACCTTCAACTAGACTTTTATTTAGACTACTCCTAAGAAATTGGATTATCTCCCAACAAGTGCTAAATTTAAAGACTTCAACCATACTTCATGATTCTATCCATCCCATGTCGAATATTAGATTGATAAATTCTAATGATTTTGGATTGCCAATCTTAGGAAGATGGCTTCTAATCTCCTTGTTGATAAATTCCATCAACTTGTTGCCAGTTTTGGGAAGATAGTTCGTGACCCCTTTCTCAGATCCTTGTCTATCAAGAATTTCTCATATTTATTTTTTTTAAATATTCATAAATTATGTTTTTGGGTTAGAAGTTGAGTCCATTGCAATGGGTACCGAAAGGATGTCACTTGATTCTAAACATATGTACTCAAGTGTGACCAAGGGCGACTTAAGTTTTGGAGGAGGTGGTGATTCTAGAGAGGAAGCTATTGGAGCAGGCATTGATTCATATTTCTCAATCTATGGGGGAGTAGTGTTAAAATTGAGTGGCTCTAATAATATGTTCACATTTTTAGTATATCCATCTACATTAAAATTGTCCATCCCGAAAGGATCCCAACAAGTATGCCCTGGGTCCTGAAAAATAATTCTAGGGGTAGCTTCCTTTATCACTTCTTCAAGTACTTCCACCTCAATTAACTTATTTTGCTGTGCTGAGAAGGTTTGATGAGCCTTGGAGCTCTCAGCCATATAACATTCCCTTAGGTAACTTATGGGCTGACTAGATAATTCTCCTTCCTCTTATTTAGTGCTGCAGCTAGTTGTCCAATTTGAGTTTCTAACTTGGCTATGGATTGAGTGTGTGAGTGGTGTTCATTTCTAGCCCTTTTAATAGGTGTAAAACTTTCTCCTAAAACACTAAATTATAAGCACTTGGAGAGGGTTGCTGAATATTTTGATATTGGTACATTGTATAAGTTTCTTCTAGATAGCTAGGCTTATAATCAACTGTTGGTTGTGATGCCTAGGAAAAAATTAGATGATTTTCCCAACCTAGATTGTAGGTGTTGGCAAAAAGATTGGGACAAGCAGTTTAGATTTGGGTTTGGTAAGTTTGCTCATGTGCAAACTCTTAGGATCGATATGCGGCTAGATATTTACTAACCAGATAGGTGAGACTCGAACATATGTCACACACATGCAGAGATGAGGTAGGAGAGTATCTTATATTCAATAGATGATTAATTTTTTGGGACAACTCTTCTACCTTATTGTGGATATCTATGGAGTTTCCAACCTCATAGATGCCATCTCTATTGGGTTCATACATGGGTGTATAAGGGTCATAACTGTAAGAAGAACGAGTAAAGTACTTCCTCTATTGATGAAAAGGTTCAGTCTCAATGGATGTAGCCATATTGCTATCTAGGATCAAACATAGATTTAAACTTTTTATAGATGTTTTCTTGATTTGTAGATTTTTTTAATGAGAGAAAAGGATAGAAAAAATTCTAAAGATGGGAACCTAGAGAGTCTTAGATTTAAGGAATAGATGCGAAGAGTTTTATTAGATTTAATGTTTGTGGGTTAGCAATCAAGTTATGCAATCAATCTTAGCTAAGGATGACCCTAGATCTAGAAGCTCCTAACCATTTCAAGACCATCTTCGAGCACTCCAAGTAAAAGACCAACTACTCAATTGACCAGATAAATATAAGGTTGATGGGGTCCTCTTGTTGCTTTTCTTAGACACCAATTAAAATTGATCAAATAAGCAAATGGAACCAACTAAATAACAATCTTTCTTCAGAATCTTGTCCCTGAGCCAGACACTAGTCAAAATGACTAATCCTAATCTAGTCCAACCCTTGGGATTCTTTGTCCTATTGAGCTCAAGAGTCCTTAGGGGCCAGTATCTAATTGATTTTAAATTAAGGTTTACGTCAATGCAAAATGTAGGGTTATGACTTGTAGGCTAAGGGAGGATGATGAAATCTCTATCTTATGTTGTTTATGAGTTATACTCCTAAGATATTTTATGAAAATATGCAATGCAAAAAGAAAGGATGTTCAATACAAGTAAAAAGCTTTTAAGATTTAATTAGTTTCTCTATTTTAGTTAAGTGTTATGTGGTGTCTTTGTTTTTTTTTTATATTATATTATCTTTAAGCAAAAAAGAATAAAAGATAAGCTTTAATTAAGTTAATTAAATTTGAGGAGATTTAGAGAATCTAACTAAATGGAAAGTAAATTATGTTAAGATTAAAAGGTTACTAGATAACCTATAAATAAAATAAGAAATCAAATCTACTTTCAAGATAGTAAATTATTCTAAGCTATAAAAAGTAGTCAATAATAAACATTAAATTACTTATGCAAAATAAGATAACTACTTAACAATGCAAATAAAATAATCTAGCTAGAAAGTAGTAAAGCAATAAAATACTTTTTTTCATTTTTTATATCCTTTTGATTTTTGATTGATTTTTTTTTCAAAAACAACCATGCCAAGGTCCTTGAAATGGTGCAAAAATTTGACCACTATCGTGGTCGGTCACAAATAAATCTAACTCAAACTATATAGATAGGATGAGTTGGGATCATATCCTTAGGGATGTAGGGCTGAGTTGTGATTGAAAAAAGAATAAAAGAGAAGATATTGTAGTATAGAAAGAAAAGTAAATAGAAAATAAAATAAAAAGTAAATATCTCGAAGGTTATGAGTTAATCTTGCACTAAACAGAATTGTATTTCTTTAATGATATTAGATGCTTGTAATTAGCTATGGGACATAGCTTATCTCTATTTGAGCAAGATCTGTATCCTTAGATCATGGCTTGTCCCTTCAGATATAATCTATTTTAGGGCTTCATCTCACAAGTAAAGAAAAAATAATAGATCAAAGCTAGAAACTATCTGTCTTTCCTTGGCACGCCCTGTATCCATAGATTGCGGTGCATCTATAGAAACTAAGGGTTGTCCTAATCTTAATTTATTATATAAACATAAAATAAAGTGAATAAAGAACTTATGATACTTTAATAAGTAAAGGTATAATCTTTATTGCTACATACATAAAAGAAATACAAAGAAAATATAGAGCATTACAACCCACTCTGCTTCGTTACAAGATCTTCTCTCCTCTCTCGAGACCGGTAGATTAGCCGCTCATAGATTGCTCCCTTCTTCCTTTTCCCCTTTTGCAAGACTTTTGAAGGATTTCAGGATGATTCTTAAGGTGGAGGTATGGAAATCTTTTACAGATGTTAGGAGGGAGAAGGTTTATTTATTTTCTAGATGTGGGACTAACAAGAGAGGGAGGTATTTGTTTTATTTTAAAACTTTGAAAAGATCTCTTTTGTTCCATCGCACGCATCCCAGGCTTCTGTGAATCATTTATACATCCCATGAGGACCGCTCTCATGCCCGCACGAAGATAGCACCTTCTTTCCTTATTTTCCTGTTGAGTCCCATCCAAAAAGTCGCATTCCACCAAATGCTTCTCCAAGCCACTGGGTCCCAAGCCATATGCTGCTTTACACGTGCATTCCAAACTTTTCTTGTGAGAATCCTGTAATCCTCCAAACTCTTTAAATTCCATGGGACCCACCTTACATGCTCCCCAAAACCATTCAAACTCCCAACATTTCCGGAGCATCTTTTTTTCTTATAGACTGCATGACTTGCTTTCATAAGCTGCATGGATCTCGTGTTGCATGCCCCCCTGTGAACCATGTACTATGCACACCCATATGTGGGCCATTATAAGCTTTGGGCTTTTGGATTTGGAGTGTGATTAAATTTTTATTACTGATAATTTTTTTAAAAAAATATAACAAGTATTAAATACAAAATAATAGAGATTAAATATTATCGATTTTAATACTTCTTGTGTTATATTAATGTATTGATCAATCAATGGTTCTTGCTCCTCAAGTGGTCAGATTAGCTGAAGATCAAATAGAGAAGATTGTCCAACATGTTCTTGGTAGGGTTCAAGACTCGATGAAGGAAATGATCAAATATGTTATCACAAGGGTTTTAGATGAGCATGGCTATTCTTTTGAGCCATCAGATTCTCAACGCCTGCCATCCATCTCAAACCCTACATCTTCTATAGAATGAACCCTTAGAATATCACATCACTTGCATGTTGACATATTCTTTTTGTTTGCTTGCTTAATCCTTCTTTATGTTTCATTTTTTAAAAAACAGGCTGCTTATCATGATGTCAATATTTTATTTATCAATGATATATTTTACTTTTGTGAAATGAATGTGCACTACTTTGATCCCATGTTTGAATGCCTAATTAAATGATTGATGAGTAATTGATTAATTTATCTTTGATTTGAAGCACTTTTTAGTTGCACTTTCTGTTGGAACACTTTTTGATTATGACCAAAGGAGAAGAAAGAAAGAAAAGATAAAAAGATTGGGGAGTGTTGGTGCAAAAATCCGCTCACATCGGAGAAGCTGGAGTCATGGTCGCCGCTGGGACCTGCAAAAGAAGTCTAAACCGGAGGTGGGGTTGCTCCGGCAAGACCCTCCGACGCTCAAGACAGTTCTCTGCCTCAACAAGAATGGAGTGCTCGAACAAAAATTTTAGCAGAGTTTCTAGGTAAAAATGAGAGCTTATCGAATAACGTATCTGGGATTCCCCTTTTATAGATGGAGGGGGCAACAAATTGATAGCGACACCCGTAACCGTCTGGTAGTGGGCCGTCCAGAGTTAGGAGGAATTTATTGCAGAGGGTAGTGGAGTGGGATCGTGGCTATCGCCGTGGCTCACCATGTGGAATCAGTTACGGGGAGTGGAGCGGCGTCCGCCGTCGTGACTCGTCAGGGAGCGGTGGAATCGCACAAGATCTGCCGCAGGGAGTGGAGCAGAATTGTGGCCGTTAATACGGCCTACCAGGGGGTAATGGAGCTGCGTAGGGTCTGCCGTAGGGAGTGGAGCAGTGTTGTCCATTACTGTGGCCTGCCAGGGGGTCCAGACTTGTCGGCCGAAGTTCGGTAAAAGTCGGTAGCGAGGTTCGGTACCCGTAGGAGTTTGGGCGAGGTCTTCCCACAGTCGGAGTAGAAGACGGAGTCTGGCTTCCGTAGGAGTCCGAACGAAGTCTACTTGCAGTTGGGGTCGTGGGCGGAGTTCGGCTTCCGTAGGAGTCCGGACGAAGTCTGTCTGCAGCCGTTGGAGTCGAGGACGAGACCTGGCTCCCATAGGAGTCCGGGTGGAGTCTTCCTGCAATTAAAGTCGAAGGCAAAGTCTGACTCCCGTAGGAGTCCGGACAAGGCTTACCAGCAGTTGAAGTTGAGGACGGAGCCCGGCTCCCGTAGGAGTCCGGGCGAAGTCTACTTGCGGTTGAAGCCGTGGGCGGAGTCTGGCTCCCGTAGGAGTCCGGATGAAGTCTGTCTGCAGCCGTTGGAGTCGAGGATGAGGCCCGGCTCCCGTAGGAGTCCGGGTGGAGTCTTCCTGCAATTAAAGTCAAAGGCAAAGTCCGACTCCCGTAGGAGTCCGGACAAGGCTTACCAGCAGTTGAAGTTGAGGATGGAACCTGGCTCCCATAGGAGTCCGGGTGAAGTCTACTTGCGGTTCAAGCCGTGGGTGGAGTCCGGCTCCCGTAGGAGTCCGGACGAAGTCTGTCTGCAGCCGTTGGAGTCAAGGATGAGGCCCGACTCCCGTAGGAGTCCGGGTGGAGTCTTCCTGCAATTAAAGTCAAAGGCAAAGTCCGGCTTCCGTAGGAGTCCGGACAAGGCTAACCAGTAGTTGAAGTTGAGGACGGAGCCCGGCTCCCATAGGAGTCCGGGCGAAGTCTACTTGCGGTTGAAGTCGTGGGCGGAGTCCGGCTCCCGTAGGAGTTCGGACGAAGTCTGTCTGCAGCCGTTGGAGTCGAGGATGAGGCCCGACTCCCGTAGGAGTCCGGGTGGAGTCTTCCTGCAATTAAAGTCAAAGGTAAAGTCCGGCTCCCGTAGGAGTCCGGACAAAGCTTACCAGCAGTTGAAGTTGAGGACGGAGCCCGGCTACCGTAGGAGTCCGGGCGAAGTCTACTTGCGGTTGAAGCCGTGGGCGGAGTCCGGCTCCCATAGGAGTCTAGACGAAGTCTGTCTGCAGCTGTTGGAATCGAGGACGAGGCCCGACTCTCGTAGGAGTCCGGGTGGAGTCTTCCTGCAATTAAAGTCAAAGGCGAAGTCTGGCTCCCATAGGAGTCCGGACAAGGCTTACCAGCAGTTGAAGTTGAGGACGGAGCCCGGCTCCCGTAGGAGTCCGGGCGAAGTCTACTTGCGGTTGAAGCCGTGGGCGGAGTCCGGCTCCCGTAAGAGTCCGGATGAAGTCTGTCTGCAGCCATTGGAGTCGAGGATGAGGCCCGGCTCCCGTAGGAGTCCGGGTGGAGTCTTCCTACAATTAAAGTCAAAGGCAAAATTTGGCTCCCGTAGGAGTCCGGACAAGGCTTACCAGCAGCAGTCGAAAGTCGGAAGAGACTTGCGAGGGTCAATCCCGCCAAGAACTTCGACCGAGGGTATTTTATACCCAACAGGGAGAAAGAAAGGACAAATGAATAGATTGCAAGAAAAGAGTAAAGTTTTAAAATTTTTGAATGAAAAATGAAGAAATATTCATATCTTGAAATTTAACCCATCTATATGAGAAAGGGGGAAGTTTCGTTTGAGAAATTTGTTTCAAATTATTTAAAATTTGATATGATGTTAAAATTAGATTAAATCAATTTCTATATCAAGAACCTTACCTTTTCTACATAACAAAGGGGAAGTTTCATTGAAAATTAATGCGTACTTGTTAAAATTTCAAAATGTTTTAGTACTGGAAAGGTAGTACTCAAGCCATATTTACTGATGATGCTTTTGAGAATAATTGGAAGTTTCTCACATTGCTCAATGGTTGACTTCATCTAAAAAGAAACCCTCTAAAAATTAAGTAAAAATGATTTGTTCCCCAGTCAAAGATTCACAATTGGAAGCAAAGAAATTGAGGTTGGTGTGAGAATTTTGGATAAATAGAAAGTCTAGACTAGAAGGATATCTCAACATATTCACATTCACACAAATTTAGTTTGAGAAGATAAGCCTAGCCTCGAATAAGTTTGGACAAAAAAAGCTATTTAAAATCAATTTTAGTATGTCTGGTGCACCCTTGAATTGATTAAGTATGAAGCTTAGCCGATCTAATCTCAGTCTGAGGGAAAGAGCGAAAGTTGAAATTAGAAGAAGTCCCTTAGCTGACCTAGCTTTCATTTTAGCTGACTCAGACAGGCGCTTAGCCAACTCAGACATTTGGATTATTGCTTGCAAAATTGAATAGTAACTAAGTTGATAAGATTATAGCATTTTTCTATGAAAAAAAAGGATGAAAAAGAAGGATGTTAACTCAATTATAGCAAAGAGGGCTGGTAATGAGATGATGTCCTTTATATAGACATAGTGGCAAATTGATGCTTTCAGTATCTCCTATTAATTGCATCCAGAGGCTTTTCTTGTTCTCACCTATTTTTATAAAATAAAGAGTTTGAGGAGTTTTCATGGTGAGGAGTTTAAGGTAGAAGAGGTACTTGCAAAGCAATCAAAGATAATATATACTGTGATCAATGATGGCCTTGTAGAGGATGGTATCTCTCTCCTTGTTGCTCCTAGATTGATTTTGATGATTACAAAGCAGATTGAAGGGATACAAATAATTTTAAAATGAAAAAGTCCTTATGCTCTTCAAGGGTAAAATCGTAATTTCACTAAAATCCTGATTTGATAGTACCATTTGGTAGAACAAATGATTTGAAATCTATTGGTGAAAATTTTATTGTATTTGGACTTATATTTTTGAAGTTATGAAGGTTTGAAGTGCATGAGTCGACTCATGAGTCAACTCATGGCACTATGAGCTGATTGGCACGCAAAAATTCCCTTTGGCACGCTAGTTTTCTGGCTTGGCACGACCTGTGAGTTGACTCATGAGTCGACCCACAAGGCATGAGTCGACTCATGAGTCGACCCCTGCTGATTTGAGCCAAGAATTTCCAGAAACGCATTCTCTGGTTTTTGCAACAGAGGTCGACTCATGAGTCGACCCCTGAAGCATGAGTCGACTCATGAGTCAACCCCTGCGACGGAAAATGTCAGCAACGGCTATTTTTTTGCCCATTTTAATTACCTTTTATACTTCCTAAAAATCCTCTAACGGCTCTTTATCTGCCTAAATTGTTTTCTCTTGCTTCTAATGCAATAAAATGCTTCAAATGGTGAAAGAAATTGCAGATTAAATAGCAGATCAAACGTGAGATCAAACAGAAGAGAGAGGATCCGAAATCTGCACGAAAAAGCCTGAGATCAATGAGATATTTGAGAGAAAAAGAAAAGAGGATCCAAAATCCACACGAGAGATTGTGAAAGAGATTCAAAAGCATTCAAAGAGAGGATCTTTCACGCCTATTGTTTCAACTTTGATCTAGAGATCGTTCAAAGCTTTCAAGAGATCTTCAATCAACGATCATCCTCTTCTCAAGTGTTCATTCAAGCGTTCATCCACCTTGAGAAAATTCAAAAAAGGGTTTCTTCATTTGAGTAAAGTTTTTATTGTTATATTCGCTCATTTAAGGAGCTGTTATTGTATTAATCTGTGCTCTAAATTATCTTACTCTTGTAAGTTTTTGTTCTTATTTTTGGAAGATTTCCAAAACAAGGAAAGGTTGATCCGAACCTGAAATCGGAGTGTTTTGGGTTTACTTGTACCTGGAAAACAAGTGATCTAGCTTGGGATAGCTAGTGTCGGAGTTTCCGACGTTTTGTATTCAGGTTGAATACAAGCATAGTGGATTGAAATTCCCAAGTAGGAGCTTGGGGAGTGGATGTAGGTGCAAGGTTGGCACCGAACCACTATAAATCCTTGTGTTTGTGGTGTGCTTTATCGCTTTACCTTATTTCTTTATTATATCCTTGCAATTCTGTTTTAGGTATTTAATATTGAATTAAAATCTTTGTCTTGTTCATCATAAGTTATAAATTAAGTCTAAATTTTTAGAAACCCAATTCACCCCCCCTCTTGGGTTGCATAGCTGGGCAACAAGTGGTATCAGAGCCCGGTGCTCTAGCCCATCTTTGATCTAACAATCAAAGAGTCAAAGATCTATGGCAACCCATGTTGGTACTTCTCTAGCCGAGGGGCAATCAACAAACCGACCTCCACTTTTCAATGGGTCTAATTACACCTATTGGAAAGCTCGGATGAAGATTTTCATACAAGCACTCGACTATGATATATGGAGTATCATAGTGAATGGTCCTCACACACCCACCAAGATTATAGATGGTGAGGAGTCAACCAAACCCGAGAAAGAATGGGATGAGGTTGACAAGAAATTGGCACAATTAAATGCCAAAGCTATGAATGTTCTTTATTGTGCACTAGATGCTAGTGAATTCAATCACATTTCTACTTGTGCATCTGCTAAAGAAATATGGGATAGGTTAGAAGTAACCTATGAGGGAACAAATCAAGTAAAAGAGTCTAAAATAAACATGCTTGTACATAAATATGAATTGTTCAAAATAGAGCATGATGAGTCCATAACTGCCATGTTTACTCGTTTTACTGATATAATTAATGGTTTGAAGAGTCTTGGCAAATCTTATACTAACAGTGAACTAGTAAGGAAGATTCTCAGGTCACTGCCAAGAACTTGGGAAGCCAAGGTGACTGCCATCCAAGAAGCAAAGGACTTGAACACTCTACCTCTAAAAGAGCTTCTTGGATCCTTGATGACTCATGAACTTAGCATGAAGCAACATCAAGAGGATGAAGTCAAAAAGAAAAGAACCATTGCCCTCAAATCCACAACTTCGCCTGATTATGAAATGGATGAATCTGAAGATGAAGAACAGGATGAAGAGATGGCACTCATCACCCGAAAATTTAAGAAGTTTCTAAGAAAAAGGAAACAGGGGATGAGAAAGAAATTCACAAAAGGGGAACAAAGCAAAGAAAAAGAGAAAGATCAACCCCTTACATGCTACGAGTGCAAGAAGCCGGGACATTTCAGATCCGAATGTCCACAACTGAAGAAAGGTCCCAAAAAGTTCAAAAAGAAGGCAATGATGGCGACTTGGAGTGCGAGTGATGACTCAAGCTCCGACGAGGAAACCTCAACAGAACAAGCCAATCTGTGCCTGATGGCACATAAAAATGAGGTGTGTCTAGCATCCCAAGAAGGAAACAGGAAATGGTATCTTGACAGTGGATGCTCGAGACACATGACTGGTGATGAATCACAATTCATCACGCTTGATGCTAAGGATGGAGGGATGGTCACCTTTGGAGATAATGGCAAAGGAAAGATCATCGGGATAGGTAACATTGGTATCACTCCCTCCAAATACATTGAGAATGTTTTACTAGTTAAAGGTTTAAAGCATAACTTACTTAGCATTAGTCAATTCTGTGATAAAGGGTATAAAGTAGTTTTTGAATCATCTGTTTGCATTGTGACTAGTCCTATTAACGATGGCATTAAATTTATAGGACATAGGCATGGCAATGTTTATATGATAGATTTGAATGACTTAGCCAAATTAGACATGCAATGCCTAGTATCCTTGAATGCTAAAATCAATGAGACTAGTTGGCTGTGGCATCGTAGACTTGCACATATCAGCATGCATTCTCTTTCAAAATTAATTAAGAAAGATTTAGTTCTCGGTTTGCCAAAACTGAATTTTGAAAAGGATAGAATTTGTGATGCATGCCAATTAGGTAAACAAACTAGAGTATCATTTAAATCCAAAAACACTGTTTCAACTTCTAGACCTTTAGAGCTCTTACATATGGACTTATTTGGACCAACAAGAACCACTAGTCTAGGAGGAAAATGATATGGCTTTGTAATTATAGATGATTACTCTCGTTTTACTTGGATTTTTTTTTTGGCTCACAAAAATGAAACTTTTCATATTTTCACTAAATTTCATCGAAAAGTCTCTAATGAAAAAGGATTTTCAATTCAAAATATTAGAAGTGATCATGGAACTGAATTTGAAAATCAAGATTTTGAAAATTTTTGTGATGAAAATGAAATTGGCCATAACTTCTCTGCTCCTAGGACACCCCAACAAAATGGGGTAGTCGAAAGGAAAAACAGAACCTTAGAAGAAATGGCACGTACCATGCTCTGTGAAAGCAACCTTCCAAGATATTTTTGGGCGGAAGAAATTAACACAGCATGTTACATTTTAAATCGTGCTTTAATTAGACAACTTTTAAAGAAAACCCCCTATGAACTTTGGAAAGGAAGAAAACCAAATATTGCATATTTTCATATTTTTGGTTGCCGATGTTTTGTATTAAATAATGGCAAAGAAAAACTTGATAAATTTAATGCAAAATCAGATGAAGCAATCTTTCTAGGTTACTCCTCTACTAGTAAAGCATTTAGAGTTTTCAACAAAAGAACTTTAGTAGTTGAGGAGTCCATACATGTTGTTTTTGATGAATCTAACGATCTTCCTTCAAGGAAGAATGAGGGTGTTGATGATGCAGATCCACTAATAGAAGGTATAAAGGAGATCACTCTGAAAGATTCAACATCTCCAGAAGACAAGGATCAAAAAGACGAACAAAATGAAAGAGGTGAAGAAACTCAAGAACAACCTCAAGGTACAAATGACCTACCCAAGGAATGGAGGTATGTTCACAACCACCCTAAGGAGTTAATTATTGGTGACCCTATGCATGGGGTAAAAACTCATTCTTCACTTAGAGATGTAGTTAATCATTGTGCTTTTGTATCTCATCTTGAACCTAAAACTTTTGAAGAAGCTGAAAATGATCATAATTGGATTAATGCTATGCAAGAGGAACTTAATCAATTTGAAAGAAATAATGTTTGGACCTTAGTATCAAGACCTAAAGATTATTCAATAATTGAAACAAAATGGGTCTTTAGAAACAAATTAGATGAGCATGAAAATGTAATTAGAAATAAAGCAAGACTGGTTGCTAAGGGATATAATCAAGAAGAAGGAATTGATTTTGATGAAACCTTTGCACTTGTTGCTAGATTAGAAGCTATTAGACATCTACTTTCATATGCTTGCTTTATGAATTTCAAGTTATTTCAAATGGATGTTAAAAGTGCATTTTTAAATGGATATATCTCTGAAGAAGTATATGTAGAACAACTCCCTGGATTTGAAAATCATGCTTTTCCTAATCATGTCTTTAGATTAAATAAAGCTTTATATGGATTAAAACAAGCACCTAGAGCATGGTATGAAAGGCTAAGCAAATTTCTACTAAATAATGGTTTTTCAAGAGGCAATGTAGATACAACCCTATTTATTAAAAGAAATCAAAATGATATGCTAATTATACAAATTTATGTTGATGACATAATTTTTGGGTCTACTAATGAATCCCTTTGTCAAGACTTCGCTAAGCTTATGCAGGGAGAGTTCGAGATGAGCATGATGGGAGAACTCACCTTCTTCTTCGGACTCCAAATTAAACAATCAAAAGAGGAAATCTCCATCACCCAAAGCAAGTACACCAAGGAACTACTCAAAAGATTTGGAATGGAGAACTGCAAACCAATTGGCACACCAATGAGTCCCTCAAGTAAGCTTGACAAGGATGATGAAGGTAAAAGCGTAGACTTAAAATACTACAGAGGTATAATTGGCTCATTATTATATTTAACTGCAAGTAGGCCTGATATCATGTTTAGTGTTTGCTTATGTGCTAGATATCAAACTAATCCTAAAGAATCTCATTTGAATGCTGTTAAAAGAATCCTTAGATACTTAAATGGTACTCAAACTCTAGGGTTATGGTACTCTAAGGACTCATAAATTAATTTATTAGGATATTCAGATGCCGATTTTGCTGGATGTAAATTAGATAGAAAAAGCACAAGTGGAACTTGCCAAATTCTTGGAGTTAACCTAATCTCATGGTTTAGCAAGAAACAAAATTCGGTGGCACTGTCTACGGCTGAGGCCGAATACATTGCAGCCGGAAGTTGTTGTGCTCAAATCTTATGGATTAAGCAACAACTCGAAGATTTTGGAATCAAACTTAATGAAACACCAATAAGATGTGACAACACAAGTGCCATAAATCTATCTAAAAATCTAATTCAACACTCAAGATCTAAACATATTGAAATAAGACATCATTTTATAAGAGAACATGTTCAAAACAAAAATATAATTCTTGAATATGTTTGCACTGAAAATCAATTAGCTGATATCTTTACAAAGGCCCTTAGTGAGGATAGATTCTGTGAAATTAGGAGAAATCTAGGAATTCTAGATCCATTTGCCTAAAATTTCTCAATTTTCTAAGAATTGATTAGAGCTCAATTTTCAACATGTATCCTGGTCCCAAAAGCTCAAATTTATCATTCTAAAAACTTATCATTGAGCAAAATTCCTTCACTCAAAATTTTAAATTTTTCTGGAATTTATTCACATTTTTCCTGATTTTCTGAACTTCATGAGTCGACCCCCATGAGTCGACTCAATGGCAAACTTGTAAATCCCACCAACTTCATCGGGTTCATTGTTTTTAAACGGGAAACCCTGTTCGTGAGACGACTCATCTTCTCCTTCTAAAAGCCATCTTCTCCAACTCTTTCTTGCTTCAAATCCAAGGATTTATTCCGAGGTAATTCTCCCTCCTCCTCTCCACCAAAAATCGCCCCCTTGATAAGGATTTTTTTTGTGCTTTCTCGCTTTGCTTGGCGCGGTTGGAACGTGCCCTAGCACTTTACCCAACTTTCAAAATCCGCTTCTTTTCTCCACCAAAATCCTTCTTCACTCTCTTGTGATCACTCATCCACTCAATTCAAGTCTCCTTGCCTGCTACTATAGTGGATATGGCTCCAAAGATGAAACTTCTCCAAAGAAGAAAGTCAATCCGTGAGCCTGAAGAAATTGTCAGAAAGAAAAGGCATGCTCAGTCTTCAACTGCTCCCACTCCAGTTTCAACATCTGCTCAAGGTCCCTCTCAATCCTCCATAAGCCCCAGTGTAAATCCTCTTTCTGATAGAAAAGTAGAAACCGGGAAAAATATAGATTTTCGGTTCTTTGAGAAAGAGGGCTTTACTTTTGCAAGTAAGATTAAAAATCAAGGATGGGAACTCTACTGCTCCCTTAAGGAAGTCACCTATGTTGACCTAGTTAGAGAATTCTACCAGAATCTACATTATGAAAACGGGTCAGTGACTTCAACTGTAAAGGGAATTGATATCTGCTTGAATTCTAAGAAATTGGGAGAAATACTTCAGTTGCCTAGTGAAGGATACTCATATATGGAACTCCCAATTAAAGAAGAGGGGATCAGAATTATCTTAGGAGAAACTTATTCAGGAAGTTTAAACAAGTTAGAAGCAAAGATTTTGTCCATTGAGATGAGGGTGCTGCATCAGATAGTAACAAAGCTATTCTTTCCTAGGAGTGGTAGACATGACTTACTTTCCAGCAGAGATGTATGTGTCATGTTTCATATCATCACTCAGACCCCCCTGAACCTCCCTGCACTTATGATAGAGACCATGAGAGAAACTTTGAACAGATCCAAGGCACACTTGCCTTATGGTATGGCCCTTACTAGAGTATTTAGGAGGTTTGGAGTTAGCTGTGAGGGGGAGGCACCTACCAAGCTATCTCATGTGGACACTTTCAACCCACACAGTCTGCACAGAATGGGAATTACAAAGACTGATGGTGGTTGGATTAAGGGCTCTGAAGAAAGAACTGAGGATAGAGCTGAAACAAGAGCTGAAGACAGAACTGAAGGCAGAGTAGAAGAAGAAGGTCCATCTTCTCCTGTACATGATTTCAGGGCAGCATCACCAGATACCCAGTTTATTCCTGATACAGAGGCTGGCCCTTCTGAGTTTACTAGGATGCTCACTCCAGTGTATCAGCCAGAAAGCAGAGCACCTCATTCAGAGTTCAAACTGGCTGATGATCAGATCGAGCATATTTCACAGCGTGTGGCTTCTTTGCTGTCTAACCAGTGGGGTAGTACTTCTTTTGCACCTGGAGCCACCTCTTCTGATCAGACCATTACTCCCCACATCTCCACTGTGTTTCAGATGATATCAGATCAGTCCATCAGGATCCAGCAGCTTGAAGACACAGTCTGAAGATTGTCTGGCAGAGTTCTAGACTTGCAGGGGCAAGTCCTTGCTTTGGCCCATCTCCAGCCACAGGAGTCTACTATTGAGGTCACAGACCTCACTGCAGAGGCTGGTAGGCTCAGAGGAGCACTAGAAGGTGGATATGAATTGCTGAGGAAAGAAATCCGAGGATCGAGTGAGCATGCTACCACTCAGTTCACTGCTCTACTTCAATCTGTTTCCAGAGCACTGAACGTACTTGATTCTATCAGACTCATGGTATCAGCCCTAGCATCTCAGCGTTCTCAGCCTCCCAGTTCATCTCGTTCTCCTGCTCGTGCCAGAGGCAGACGGGGTAGAGGATGCACTTCTGATCCATCAGCTTCTCATACCATATCTGATGACTCCGATCCATGACTTATCTTGATCATTACTAGATCCTAGGTGTTAGTATCTTGTTCTAGGATCTGTACCTTGGGGCCATGTATTGACAATTAGCTGGTTGATTTTTATAATATGAACTATGTATTGAAACAATTATGATATTAATGGAATCATTTTTTACCTATATTTCTACCTTTTGTAATGATATTGATCATATTTTGGTTATATATATTCTCCTTGTTGAAATATTATTTTCTCTTTGTTGTTGTTTGCTATTGATAATTGCTATATTAAGGGGGAGCAAACATCTGTGATATACTCTAAAAGGGGAGAAATTAAAGAATATTTCTGAAAAAGGAAAAGTTAACCATGTCTGATGATGTCAAAAAGGGGGAGAAAGTAAACAATTAAACAAAAAGCAAGAAACTCATTAAAAGCAAAACCCTAAATTATGAAAGAAAAAGGGGGAGAAATTAAACAAAAAGCAATTCAGAAAAAGGGGGAGAAATTAAACAAAAAGCAATTCAATTATTGAGAAATTAAACAAAAAGCAACCCATCAAAAGCAAAATTATAAATTATGAGAAATTAATTGAAGAATTTAAAGAACAATACCAAAAGTACAATGCTAAGTACAATGCAATTATGTAACTTTTAAATTACTTCTTTACATATGCTCTGATTTACTTTAAAAATTTAAATATGCTCTGATATATTTCAAAATTCAAACTTGCTCTGATACATCTTTTGAAATTTACCTTGATACATCTTAAGAAATTTAACTTACTCTGATACTCCCTAAAATTTCTTTTAACTTGCTCTGATACATTATAAAATTTGTTCTGATACAGTGTAAAATTTTCTCTGATACATTATAAAATTTGCTCTGATACAGTGTGAAATTTTCTCTGATACATTATAAAATTTGCTCTGATACAGTGTAAAATTTTCTCTGATACATTATAAAATTTGCTCTGATACAGTGTGAAATTTTCTCTGATACATTGTAAAATCTTCTCTGATAATATTGTAAAAATTATTTTTCTTGCTCTGATATATTGCAAAATTTATTTTTCTCTCTTGCTCTGATATATCTTAAACTCAAAATGATCTAATACTCTTTTCAAATCTTTATGAAAATGGACAAACGATTTTTGCATATGACCATTTATATCACATACCAAAAGAATCATACTCTTTTCAAGCATATACACCTATAATGCATTCTTTTGAAATTAGTGATTCACATAAATTTTTTTTTGTTCAAATATTTTGTCATCATCAAAAAGGGGGAGATTGTTGCTCCTAGATTGATTTTGATGATTACAAAGCAGATTGAAGGGATACAAATAATTTTAAAATGAAAAAGTCCTTATGCTCTTCAAGGGCAAAATCATAATTTCACTAAAATCCTGATTTGATAGTACCATTTGGTAGAACAAATGATTTGAAATCTATTGGTGAAAATTTCATTGTATTTGGACTTATATTTTTGAAGTTATGAAGGTTTGAAGTGCATGAGTCGACTCATGAGTCAACTCATGGCACTATGAGCTGATTGGCACGCAAAAATTCCCTTTGGCACGCTAGTTTTCTGGCTTGGCACGACCTGTGAGTCGACTCATGAGTCGACCCACAAGGCATGAGTCAACTCATGAGTCGACCCCTGCTGATTTGAGCCAAGAATTTCCAGAAATGCATTCTCTGGTTTTTGCAACAGAGGTCGACCATGAGTCGACCCCTGAAGCATGAGTCGACTCATGAGTCGACCCCTGCGATGGAAAATGTCAGCAACGGCTATTTTTTTGCCCATTTTAATTACCTTTTATGCTTCCTAAAAATCCTCTAACGGCTCTTTATCTGCCTAAATTGTTTTCTCTTGCTTCTAATGCAATAAAATGCTTCAAATGGTGAAAGAAATTACAGATTAAATAGCAGATCAAACGTGAGATCAAACAGAAGAGAGAGGATCCGAAATCTGCACGAAAAAGCCTGAGATCAACGAGATATTTGAGAGAAAAAGAAAAGAGGATCCAAAATCCACACGAGAGATTGTGAAAGAGATTCAAAAGCATTCAAAGAGAGGATCTTTCACGCCTATTGTTTCAACTTTGATCTAGAGATCGTTCAAAGCTTTCAAGAGATCATCAATCAACGATCATCCTCTTCTCAAGTGTTCATTCAAGCGTTCATCCACCTTGAGAAAATTTAAAAAAGGGTTTCTTCATTTGAGTAAAGTTTTTATTGTTATATTCGCTCATTTAAGGAGCTGTTATTGTATTAATCTGTGCTCTAAATTATCTTACTCTTGTAAGTTTTTGTTCTTGTTTTTGGAAGATTTTCAAAACAAGGAAAGGTTGATCCGAACCTAAAATCGGAGTATTTTGGGTTTACTTGTACCCGGAAAATAAGTGATCTAGCTTGGGATAGCTAGTGTCGGAGTTTCCGACGTTTTGTATTCAGGTTGAATACAAGCATAGTGGATTGAAATTCCCAAGTAGGAGCTTGGGGAGTGGATGTAGGTGCAAGGTAGGCACCGAACCACTATAAATCCTTGTGTTTGTGGTATGCTTTATCGCTTTACCTTATTTCTTTATTATATCCTTGCAATTCTGTTTTAGGTATTTAATATTGAATTAAAATCTTTGTCTTGTTCATCATAAGTTATAAATTAAGTCTAAATTTTTAGAAATCCAATTCACCCCCCCTCTTGGGTTGCATAGCTGGGCAACACTCCTAATTGTTACCAACAAGACCCTCACAAAGATCATCAAGTGTTGTGAGAAGCACGCCATGTTCTCCAATGAGGAGCTCAAAGATTGATATGTTGGATATGTCAGTATTGGTCAAGCATCCTTTTATGACCTTTTTCTCATGAGATCTATAAGTTTTCCTCCTCTCTTTGTTTCTTTAATATGATTTTCTAAGGTTACATACCTGATTTGTTATATATATAAATATATATATACACACACACACACATACATATTCATCTATATACATGTACATATATATACACACATATACATATATATACACATACATATACATACATACATACATACACATACATACATACATACATATATATATATATATATATATATATATATATATTTGTATGTATGTATGTATGTATGTATGATGTATGTATGTATGTATGTATATATATATATTCAAATTATCAAATGGTTTGAATAAAACCTAACTCATAATACAATTTAGTACACCAAACGATAAGCAAATTCTATTTTATATGTAAAATAAAATATTATCTTTTAATATATTCATGACATCTAAATTTTTACTCTCCACTAAGGTATTCTTATATAATTGTTTTGAATATACCTAATGAACGAAAACATTTTATGGAATAATGTCTAACAAATCAAAATATTTTTTTTATGAAATATAAAGAAATAAAATTAGATTTTCTTATCCTACTTTAAAACAGCCACATTTATTAAGAGAAAGTGAAACATGAGTTTTGAATCTAAATCTGAACCAAGCAAACTAATAAATGTTTAATTTTCTTGAACCATTATAATTACCCTAAGATCCTGAAATCTATTGAAGGTAGGATTGATCTCATTATCTTGGTATTGGGTTTTAGCTCAACCCAGATTACACACACACAGACGCACGCAAGTACAAATATATACATATATACACACTATATTAGAGAGAGAGAGAGATAGAGATTGAATCCATGGCATATAAGAAGATTTTAATGTGTGATCTTGCATGGTAAATTTAGAGAAAACTAGCAAGAATCCATTATGAATAAATTACAAAGATTATCTCACTAGTTTAACCTCTTTTTTGTGCATTTGGGTATTTTATGTTATTTTTCATTTACTAGCTATAATGTGCTCATGTGCAAGACAATCTTAAAGGCTAAATCGATTGGAATAAGTAGATTCTCTAAGCTCTGAAAAATTGAGGTGCATGCTTAAGTTGACTACCAAGTGATTCACCATCTTTTTTAGATATATTTAATATTATACATTGAAAACCATGAGATACTGGTGTAATAGATTCATGCTTTAAAAATCATATAGTGGTTTCCATGTTGTTTGCATGGAGTTGTTGCATTGGTTCTTTGCCTAATATGATAGAGGCAAACATACCATAAGAATTAACTTGCTAGATTTTAATTTCATTTCTCAAATATATGCATACATGAGTTTATCTATATTTGTCTTTATATATCTACTAAAATATATTCAATCATTGCCCTGTTATTATTTGTTTGAACATCTAAAATTGCATTTTGTTATTAAAATATTTTTGTTGGTGGAATGTTTCAATCTTGAAAGTGTTTTTTTTTCTTTTAGTTCAATCATGCAATAGTATGGAGAGCAAGAAGTTGAAAATGTCATCTTGAATTTGTTATATTATCCCGCTTAATCATCCAACCGCATTATGCCTTCAAAAAAATATCTTTATTAAACTATTTTAGTATAAAATCAAATTAATTTAATCTTTCTTATTTTGATTTCAAGCTGCCAATTATCTTTTAGAGTTGTTGGATCTAGATTGTCAAAAATTAACTAGCATGATAAGGGGAAAGAGTAGTGAGGAGATTCGCAAGACCTTCAATGTTGAGAATGACATTAGCTAGATGGAAAAGAAAGAAGTTCAGAAAAACTCATGGAGCTTTTAGAGAGATTTTAAAGCCCTTAAATAACTCATGAAATTGATGTGGACATTATTGGTTAATTTTTATGTGGGCAAAAAACAAAGTAATCTTAAGATTTTAATTTCAAGGAATATTTCTCTATATTAAATAGTAGATAGAACCTACATGCTACAACAAATAATCAAAATTAGCTTGCTTGTGGGAACATTTTCTTGTTTACTTTGTTTATGTAGCTTATGATCTAGGCATGGATTTCATTCTTTGCAATATCAACCATGACTCGATATTTAGAATGTGACTTCATTTCATTTTTATCATTATTTCTTCACAGCATTTATGAAAATATAAAACCACCAAAGAATAGCATTGAGCTCATTTGGAGAGTATTCTATGGCATAATTTGCTCTCAGAACCATATCAAGATTGAGAAAGATTAAAGCAAAAAAAAAAAAGAAAAGAAAAGAAAAGAAAAGTCATGTTACCAATTGCTATATAATATTTAGGAAACTCCCCAAATGATAAGATAATTAACATTTCTGGAAATTTGCAAATCCAAATCTGAATGCAATTGTTGTATATGGAACATACTCTTAGATAAGTATCCATAAACAGACAGTCGCATACACATACATATATTGTAGGCATACATGTGTATGTATATGAATAGATAATATTATACATATGTATCAACTTATGTATGTATAATTAAAGTAGTCATAATGCAAACACTTAGCCATTATATTAGCAATTAATTACTGAATCATTGGGACTCCATAAGCAATGCACCATATAGAATTTGAAATATTTACTGTAGTTAGATTAAAGTACTCAGCCAACTACCAAATAAAAGGGATTCTGCTGGATAGGTATATCAGAATTCATATCTAGAGCCTGTAAAAAGCAGTTCATTCCAATCTCTCAGTTCTTTCATCCCATCCTAGCATCTCTAGACTCAAATATCGTCCTCTTCCATGGACAACATGACCACCAAGACCCATCCATATATTAGATTAATAGAAGTTCTTTGTGCATCGCCAATATTAGATGAACAAAAATTCTTTGTGCACCGCCAGTGGTGTAGAAAATCCAACATGGGGTGCACCATCTTATCCGATTGATCCATGTAACCATCATTTCCCAACATACATTTAATACCAGCAAGTTAGCTTTTTTGTTTTAAAAATTTTGTATGATGAAAATATCCTTCTTAAAAATTATGACATCCCTTCTTAAAAATTATGGCATCCCTTCATAAAAATTATGACACCCCTTACATAAAAGATTAAATTGAAGCAGGATGTCATAATTTTTGTGAAGGAGTATCATAATTTTTAAGAAGAGGTGTCATAATACTATTTTTTATATATTCTTTATCTTCGAACCAAAAATTTAATATAGGCAAAAATTATGACACCCCGCTTCAGTTTAGCTTTTTATGCAGGAAGTATCATAATTTTTGTTAAGGGGTGTCATAATTTTAAGAAAAAGTTCATAATTTTTAAGAAGGATATTTTCGTCATGCAAAAATTTTTAAACAAAAAAATCGACCTACTAGCATTACATGTACATTGAAAAGCGGTGGCTATATGGACCAATCGGATAAAATGGTATACTCTACGTCAAATTTTCTACACTGCAAGCGGTGTACAAAGAATTTCTCAATAGATTAAATTGGGCTAAGGAATATAACCATGCATAGGTCAACAAGAACATAGGGCAGGCCAGGTTGGATCTAGGTTTGGTTCTTATGGCTGGGCTTGGCCTATGTGATGGCTCGATCCGCTGCACCAGGCACCAGCTCCCCATCTAAATTTTTTTTTTAAAAATAAGAGCTGGAGGAAGACTTCCATCGAGAGTCTTCTTCTCTGATGAGTCTGGATGGGAAACAGACTCCTGGGATAGGATGGACTCGGGCAGAACTCTAGGAAGCCTTCTATAAAAGGGAACCTCTCCCCTCCAAGGCACTCCACCATGAGTAATCCCTCTTTGTCTCTCTTGAGCCACCTGATTCATAGCATTCCTATTCTTTTCTAGGTCTTGAACCGGTTGAGAAACTCACCAAAAATCGATTGTCCCCTGTTCTTTTTTATTTTTTTCGCTTCTTCAGTTAACCTATATCACCGACGTTCATCGCCAAAGGTCTCAGCCCATCCCTGCATCAGCCTCTGGCCAAAGATGGAGCCCTAGTCACCGGCGAGCGAGCTGGGACACGAAAATGATCGTGGTGTTTGGCCTTATTTTTTGGCTGGTTTTGCGCCTCTTCCCGCCTGCCTCTATTGGTGCAGGCACAGGATCTCGATCGGCCTTGGCCACGCTCTTCTTCCATCTTTTATGAGAGTGATATGAGGTAGCTACAGATACCTAAATCTTTCGAGCATATGTTTTTGAGAGATGGTAAAGAATAGGAGTTTTGGTATTTATATTACAAAAATAAATGTGCAAGGGGCCAATATGTTTATCGTATGACAAATCGTCTCCTCTTTGGGAGATGGATTGGATTTGTAAAGGAAAAGAGATTGAAGTCGATGATATAGTTGTTTTCTATAGACTGTAAAATCTATATTTTTTTATCAACATTAAGTACGAAAAGCATACATATAATAGTAATTTCTTTTTGACTCATATAGAAGAGGAGAAGAGGGAGAAAAATAGTAGTAACTACTCTTCTGTATGATTCAAAGAATAGTTATTATTATATGTACAGTTTTCGTATTCAATGTCAATAAAAAAAAAAAAAGATATTACAGTCCTTCGCACTTGTAGAAAATAACTATATCATCTGGCTTCAATCCTTTTTTCTATACAAATCCATCTATCCCATAGAGAGCAAACGAGTTGTTGTATGGTAAATATGTTGGCCCTTTGTATGTTTATTTTTATAATATAAGTATGGAACTCCCACTCTTTGCCATCTCGATCGAAAAATCTGATTTTGTTCGGAAACAAATGCTCAAAAAATTTAGGTATTAGAAGCTATCTCAATAGAATCAAGTTTAAACCACACAAATGGTGATGAGGGCTCAATCAAAGTCAAGGTAAAGATATTCCTGATAGTGATTGTTTACATTATTTTGAATTAACTTTACAAAATAGCCAATCAATTTATGGAATAACTTGCAATAGAGTCAGTTTGCTATCAACAAATGGCAATATGCATTTGAGCATTGTGTGATCGCCAAATTTTTATAATACAAGTAGTTCTATCTATTCTTGCTAATCAGTCGTGGCACTCTTATTACCTAGATGTAAATGACTCTAGAGATTTCAGAAGAATTTGTAGTTTACAAGCTCACCTTGTTTTGTTTCCAAAGGAAAAAAAATGAATGAAGGTCCTCAATGAGCTGAAATAATCTTGCATAGTTCAGTTCCACACAAAATGTCTGATATGGGATTCAAACTAGCCCATTGAGTTGCATAGTTTCTTCATGATGAATGCATCATGCAGGAATAACTACTGAACTTGAATGCAGAAACATCGTCTGAAATTCCAACTGAATCTATTTATCCTGGAGTTATCCACTAGCCTAGAGGATGCAAGGCATACTCACACACAGATTTATGAAGGTAACATGGCTGTACAAAAGAATGCCAAATAAATAAGAAAACATTAGTTCATCTTGTGCCTCCCTCTATAGATTATCAATGGAGACTAAGTTAATGAGTGAAACTTTCATTGTGGTTGACCATTATTTCTACTTAGAAGTGGCATCTACCAAAGGACTGAAATAGAATGGTGTAAGGAACAATTAGCATGAGGTGGGTCACTGTGAACAATGGTGTAAAAGGAACAATTAGCATTAGGTGGGTCGTTGTGTGAACAAAGCTGAAGCCTTTTCTAACCAATTAAATGATATTTTCCTATACGTTCCAGATTACCACCAGAGATATCATAATTACATTATCTCATTTTCATGTAGGATTGAAATTTTAGGTGATGGAGAGAATATGAACACTCCAATAAAAAAAGTCAACACATTACTATAAGAAATTCTAAAATTTGGATGAAGTATCATTTTACTCTACCTAACTTTTTTCGAATTATTTTTGATTAACAATAGACCAGTTGCATCATTATATATATATAGAGAGAAAGAGAGAGAGCGAAAGTTAAGTTAGAATCAGGTCAATCGGATTTGAACTCGGATCCGATCTGATCAAAATTCTATAATAGGGATCCTATATCAATGATTCAAGCTATTGAATGTGATCTACTATCTCAAATTAAACTGTTTACATACAAAAATCATATAATTTAAAGATCCCTAGCCTATGCATCAACTAGTAAAAATTTGGATGGCCTAAATAAAATTAAATTAGATATATTTTTTGATCACTTGATGTATAGGTTAGAGATCTTCAAATTATATAACTTTTGATGTACAAGTATTTTTGAGATAGTAGACCACATCTAACAGGTTAGATCATTGATATAGGATTCTCATTGTCCAATTTTGATATAACTAGATCTGAGCTCAAATCCGATCGACCTTATTCAAGTCATCTTATATATATATATATATATATATATATATATATATATATATATATATATATATATATATATAACTTTTACAATAAAGTTTTCTGTTGTTATAAAGTTGCCATAGTTAGATTCAGGCCCATATCACTCAAGCTGCCATAGTTTTATTGCTTCTATGCTTGTAGAACTTGTTCTTATATGAATGAATCTAGGAAGCAACAAAGAGAGGAGGTTATGGAATAGAGAGATTAGGGCAGCCTAAGTTCCAAAGGAGGGTGGCCCACCAATATCAGAAGCTTTGTGATAATACATGAAAGGAATTCTTGTATTTCAATGGTCTCCTAGTCCTTAATCATTCCTCAAGGTGCATTTCAAATGTCAGGTGGAATTCTCATTCTCTTTTATTTGATGAGCAATAGTCTATTCTATTTCTAAATGTCCACAAATGTTTTGTGCTTGACTAAGGGTATGCTGTTGATGAATCAAATTTTAGAAGGAAAAAGCTAATTTTCAATTTAGATCGAAGAAGTTATCATAATCATCCAAAATTTTGTATTTCTTAGCACTTTTTAGGTAATGCCGCAATTATCTCATCTTTTCTTAGGGATTGGTTTTTATGCAAAACATTTAGTTATTTGTCTTTTTTACAAGGTTTCAGTGGTAACTATTTTTTTAAAGTTCTAGTAGTAGTAGGCTTTTCTATATTTATCAAAACTCTATTCAAGTTTAGACTAAAGAAAATTTTTCCTAACATCTGAAGAATAGAACAAATGAAACAAAAAAAAACAAAGATCAAAGAACCTACATGTACATTATGTTTGTCCCCTTAATTTAGTTAACTTGTGTCAGTTTTTGATCGAATTCAGGCTAAAACCATAACTTATTGTTTCACATCCAAAGTTTCAGAGAAGAGTTTTCAACTTGTGATGAATATTGTCCTGCTTTGTATATAGACTCAGTCTTTTCTTTTCTATTTTTAGACTTGGGATCATTTAGTCTAAGTTGGATTAAGTGATTGAAGGAGGGTGGGAGAGAGGAAGAGGAAAGATGGCTTTGGGTTTGGCATGCTGGCTTTGGTGGTTATAGTAGTGATTAGAGAGAGAGAGTGGTGGAAAGCATGCAGACATGTTTGGGTCCTTGGAGAGCAGCAATGGTCTCTAATGAGCAGCTTGAGTAAGGAGGGGGGTGGGGTGAAGCTATTTGGGTCTAGCTTCAAGTGTGTCAAGAAAGAACAAATGAATAGAATAGCGATGTAAACGAGCCGAAAATAGGTGAGCTAGACCTAGCTCAAACTTGGCATTTTGTAATTGAGCAAGTTTAAGCTAGCTTATTTAGTTTCAAGCTGAATGCAAGCTGTTCATAAGCAGCTTATCTAAGAGATTTGGAGAGAACTTAAAGTCTTTTAAGATTTTCATTTATATAGTTTATGCTAATAATCACAATAATATTTAATCTTATAATTGCATGCATTTTATTCTACATAAGCTATGTTAATCTATACTAAAATGAATAAAAAATTACATAGGCAATAATAATTAAATAATATAAACATATAAATAACTTATATATTCAATTTTTAAGTTAAACCGAGCCGAGCTTGGACAAGCTAAGCTTAGCTAATAGAACAAGCTGAACTTGAGTTGGCTATAAAGAGCTTTCTTATTTGATAGCCCTAGATGGAGAGGTACAGATCAGAGAATAGATCTTTTGGAGGAGTAAAATATCTTGACTATTTATAGAAGTACGTAATGTGTTATATATTATAATATATCCATTTGGTAACATATTTAGTGTTTTCATAGTCAAGTTGGACTTGGGCCAAGCCAGTTCTATATGATTTTTCAATTTTAAATGAGGGAAGAGTCCAGTCTATATGTTATTGCGTAGAGAAAGCTAGACGCAGGCCATTAGGCCACAATTATTTGTTCAGTCTAGCCCAAAATTAGATTTAGGTAGGTTGGCTCAGACTTTTGTAAAAAAAGTTATTCCTGTAAATACCTTTTATTTGTTGGTTTGCAACAATCAACACTCTTTATAAGGTACTATAATACAGGCTTTTCTAAATGCTTGGCTTGTCTAGTGTCATGTTTATGATGTATCCCCTCTTTTAACTTAAGAAAAAATGGAAAGATAAACAATTGACAAGTGATATTACATGGATTTTGTTATAAAATAAATAAAGAAATGATCTAGGTCTTGTATTTTTCAACTTGGTCTAGCCCCTATATCATCTGAGTCTAATTTAGGTCAAAAAGAATGAGTCTGAGTCAGGCCGAACTCGATATGACCCAACCTAGAAACCTAAATCATATAAATCTCCTTCTCCATCTCCTTAAATATCTTCCTAATGCATTCTATAAATATTCATTTGAACTAATTCCCTTTATCATCTCAAAAACTACATCTCCTATCTAAGCATTCATAAGTTTGTTGTTTATTTTGGTAGATTCTTTTTATAGTGCCCTCAAATATATCAATATATTCATATTAAATTTTGAAATCATAGTTTGTAAACTTAAGAGTGATCAGTTGTTTGGATGAAACTAAAAGTTTTTGAATAAAAGTTTAAGTTGGCTATTTTCAGTCTTATTTAAATTTTTAATGACTTTCTATCTAGTTATCAATTATCATATTTTAGCTATAAAAGAATAGCTAGATGCTTGACTTAAGTTGCAAAACTGGTTCAATTTGATTCTAACCCAAGCCCAAATATTTTGGATTGGTTCAAGGACATATTTGACCAGCCCTCTCTAGATGACTCACTAGGTCTAAAATTCTTTCCATAGATTTGATGTGACCTGACTTGATCAGTTAATGGATTTAGTCTAGGTTAAAAATCATGACCCCTCAAGTTGGGTTGAGGTCAAGCATGCCCCTGTTCGACCTAAGCTATTTGTGACCCTACGGACCATGACATGTGGTTGCTTGTTACTTGTGAAAGGCTAGTTGGTTTCAACTTTTTTTTTTGGAAGATAGATAAAAGACTTCTTAATTTATTTGAAGAATGACATAAAGAAGTGGTTTTTAAGGCTTGGTCCAATTCTGGATAATGCCTTAATTTTAAATAGAAATTCTTTGTGCACCATAGGCAATGCAGAACTGCACGCACAGCTAGTGGTGATTGGTTCACGCATGGGGCCGAGATGCGACACACGAAAAAAAAAATTCATCGGCCCCATTGGGAACCAATCACCACGAGCAGTGTGCGAAGTTCTGCACCACCCATGGTGCATAAAAAATCTCTCAATTTTAAAACTCCCAGCCCATAATAAGTTTAACTTCTGATCCCTATATGACTAAATTGCCTTCCATAAATGTGCTATCCTTTGTTAACCTTGGGCATGCATGCCTTGTAGAAGGTGCCAAGGATTTTAGTGGGCCTGGCAGCCTCCTCGCTTGCACTGCCTCTGGGGTATGGTAGTGATGGGGAAGGAAGACGTTGAGAGGGGTGAGGAGGTTACCTTTGTTGGCAAAGTAGGTGAGCACGACAGGTACTCCTCTTTTACTAGCATTCTTTATAATAATAATAATAATAATATAAGGGCAATGGAAAGGAGACAAAAGTATTCAAAGGGGGGAGAAGCCTGGGACTGTGAGGGGGGGAAGGGGGGGTTTCATGAGTGGGGATGAGATGCTAAAACTATAGGTCATCATGTCACGATTGTGTAAGTCTAAAGAATGCTTAATCCTTTCAGTTCAGTGCTCGATGGGATTGGACAGGTGGTGACAAAGGAGGGTTAGGAAGGAATCTTGTGATAGTTTATACAAGCAACTGCTTTGTTGTTGTAATAAGTTTGCTCTGCAACTAGATAGATTTAAGCCTTTTTGGGTACTTTTGCATAGTTTAGTGAAAAGTTTGCCGATTTTGAGTGATAATTATGGATACTTTTGTATGGTATGTAGTTAATCTAATATGGTATATAGTTATTTTAGAATGTACATAACTAATCCAGCAAGATACATGGTTAATTTATCATGGGACAATTATTCTAACATGGTCTATAGTTATTCTAACATGACGTATAGTTAATATAGAATAGTCTATAGTTATCATAATATACGATTAATTTACCATAATAAACAATTAATCTAACATAGTATACAATTAATCCTCATATATAGTTAATCCCAACATAGATTAACTATATACTAAAGTAAAATAACTATGTATCATATTTATTTAATGGTATACCATGTTAAATTAATTATATACCATGGTAAAATAACTATATACCATGTTTATTTAACTATGTACCATAATATAATAATTGTATACCATATTGAATTAACTATGTGACATGTTGGGTTAATTATATACTAGGCTAAAATAACTATGTACCATGATCCTTAACTGTATATTAGGATAAAATATTTATGTATTCTGTTTATTTAACTATATACTACAATATACATAACCCATGTATCATGCTGGATTAATTATGTACCAAACTAAAATAACTATATCACATATTTATTTAACTGTATACCATGATATCTTAACTACATACCAAGATAAAATAATTTGGTACCATATTTATTTAACCATATAGTATAATACATTAACTGTGTACTATGCATATTGGATTAACTGTGTACTAGGTAAAATGACTATGTACTATATTTATTTAACTATATATCATATTTATTTAATTGTAAATCATATTTGATTAACTGTGTGCAAGACTAAAATAACTGTATACCATATTTATTTAACTATACACCATGATACCTTAACTATATATTATATTGAATTAATTGTGTGCTAGATTAAAATAATTATATACCATGATATATTAATTGTATACCATTAGGGAGATGCCGAGGGAAGTGAGGCTGGTAGTGGTGGAGGAGACAATAAAGCGAAGCTGAAAGAAGGTACGAGAGTGGTCGGAGTCAATGTTGGCGAGAGTGAGGTGATAACGAAAAGCGGCGATGTAGTGAAAGAGGAAGGGAAGCATGAAAAAGTTTGGGTTGGAGGGGAAGGTGGAGGGGAGGGAGCAGTGGACGATGTCGGGGCCATATCTAGACAACATTGCCATTGGAGAAAGAAGAGAGCGAGTTGCTACCATATGACACACATTTAGTAGACCTAAATTTAATCGTGATTGAAGTTTGATTGAGCAATTTGATGTTGTTTAGAGGTCTAAGTGGATAGAGCACTCTATAAGGATATTTTTAGCTTTTCATGCTTAAAATCTCACATTGGGGACTGTAAGTTATAAAATGGTCTATCTGTAGATCGAAAATACAAGTCTCGGCCAGCAAAAACTTTTTGTTATATCACAGTCCATAGGAGAACCGTGAAATAAATACCCATATGAAGAATATAACACTTAGCTAGTCCTTATCCTCCTATTCTTGGCTTTAGATAAACTTATTGACCACTAAGTTGCAGTTTTTGAGACTGGTAGAAGATGATGGGCATGAAAGATTGGGAACTATTACCATATTATACTGCTCCAATAACTCATATAATATTTAAACATTTGCCACATTATCCTTAAATTTCTTGTTGAACTTGCTGGGTAGGGCAGTATCACTCATATATACAATTTCCTTCGTCGTTGGACACGAGCAGCACTGCAAAATTGTTGGTTGCATAAAATATATCAGATTATATTAAGATGAGAGAAGAAACTTGTCACGCCTCCGACCCGAGATTGTGAATCGAGGGTCATGGCAATGGCCGCATACTCATAGAAAACTTTTCCTATAAGCATGCAAGGCATCTCATCATGATATCTTACACATAAAGTTAAATAATTTTTCAATTTTTAACAATCAAACCTTAGTTCAAATAACAAATCAAAACTCAGTGTCCAAAAAAAAATAATTGTCTGATAAAGTCAACACTTAAAAATAAAAGTTTTGAATCAATTCTGAGAAAATCCTAAATCAAATGGGCTAACTCTATCTCTAATCGCTCTCCCAACCAAAATCCTGCATCATGCTAATTTTATGGATTTGTAAAGAATCATGAGCTAAATAGCCCAGTAAGCAGTGTATACCTTTAACTGAATAAATCAGGCAATAATACTGTACATGTCAGTTTACTGATAATAACAAAATCAATATGTAAATTCATGAAATCATAATCATACTATCAATCATATATAAAATTTTAATTCATCATAATTTCAAATTATGCTTATCATCTTAAATTCATCAATTTCTTAAGTTCTTCTTACCAACCATGACTATGACCATATTTTTCCTGTGGCAGGGTCATAATACTGCGTATCTGCTTGCGGTAGGCTGCGAATCATCTGGCAGCCAAGTTCTTTGGAACCGCTGGTCTCGCTGGTGGTTTGTCACTGGTCTCTCTGACGATATGTCGCTGGTCTCGCTGGCGACATAAACCCTCAGGACAATCAATTGCCAACGTATATGCCCCCATTGGCGGGGTCCTTTACATAGTCTGGTTGTCAAATTCATATCATCTTCCAATTTATATATTATTTTTAAAAATAATATAAATAAATGATATTCAAGTCAAATCAATCATATCATTCTTTATGATCATACATCATCATAATATTTTTTTTTTAACAAATAACTTCAATCATAAATAATTTCAACAAATAACTTCAGTCATAAATAATTTCAACAATTATTTTCAATAAATATTTTCAATCACAAGCATGCCATGAATTTATTTAATTTAGAATTTATAATTTATCAGATAAATTCAATAAAAGTAAACACTACTTACCTCAAAAGAAAATCCAAACTAAGAATTCTAGAAATCTTGAAAATCCTTCTCCAGATCTGATACGTCAAATATCATATTTTTGAACAAAATTTTATTGAATTAAAAAATTAAAATTTGTTAAAATCCAATGTCCTCACATGGATTAACTAGACGACAGTGTCCAGGATTTTCAGATTGATCCATGGAAACTCTTCTTATATTTCTTTTAATTATTATTATTATATTTTTTTTCTTCTTTTTTTTAATTCCATAAATCCTAAAAATCTAAGAGAGAGAGCAGAGAGAGAAAGTTTCTCTCTCCCTTTCCTTTTCTCTCTCTTTTTTTTATTTTATTTTCTTTTCTCTTTTTCTTCTTTTTCTTTTCTTTTCTTTTCTCTTTTTCTTCTTTTTCTTTTCTTTTCTTTTCTTTTCTCTCGGGCTCCTTCCTGGCCAAAACAGGGGACCGACAGGTCCCCTCCCTTGACCGACCGTTCAAGCCACGATCGACACGGCGAAGGCTGGCGGCAGAGGGGGCAACTCTCTCGAGTTTGGAGAGGCAAGGCTGGCGGTCGGTAGTGATCGCCGGCACCAAAAAACCAAAGGAAAGAAGAGACCAAATAGGGGTCCCTTCTCTGACAAAAAATCGATGACACCCGTCGCTGACAGTCGTGCACAGAGGCACGAGAAGAAGGAGAAAGAAGAGAGGAAGAGGAGGAAAGCTTACTTCGGCCTCCGGTGACCCCACCGGCGAGCAATCGCGGCGAGCACAAAACAAGTATCCGCGGCTCCAATCGAAGAAATCAGGGAGAAAGAGAGGGGAAAAGGACCGGTGGAGGGCTTCTAAGGAAGGGGAGAGCCTTTTTATAGAGAGCCCTAGGACTCCTGGTGGTCCTAGGACTCCCGATCATCGTGGTTTCATCGGAGAAGAAGACTCCTATCAGGAGTCTTCTTCCCGATTTCCTCTGTTTCTATTTTTTTTTTTTTGGGCTTGGGCTTGGGTCTTGATAGTTGGGCTTGGGCTTGGGCTATAACATTCTTCACCCCTAAAAGAAATTTCATCCTTGAAATTTTTCATACCTGTGGTCTCGAAGAGCTGGGGATACTTTTGCTTCATTTCTTCCTCTAGTTCTTAAGTAGCTTCTCTTTTCGAATGTCGACTCCACTGTACCTTGATATAAGGAATGTTATGATGTCTCAACACTTGTTCTTTACGGTCCATGATCCGTATCGGATATTCTTCATATGATAGATCTTTTCTAGCTTGCAAGGGTTCAAGTTTCACGATGCGACTTGGGTCTGGTAAATATTTCTTTAACATAGAAACATGAAAAACATTATGTACTCTTACAAGTGAAGGTGGTAAGGCAAGTCTATAAGCCACCTCACCAATTTTTTTCAAAATCTCAAACGGACCCACATATCTAGGATTCAATTTGCCACGAATGCCAAATCTTGAGATTCCTTTTGAAGGAGACACTTTGAGAAATACATGGTCACCAATTTGAAATTCTAATTTCCATCTCCTGTTATCTGCATAACTTTTCTGTTTGCTTTGTACTGCTCGAAGTCATTCTTTAATTAATTGAATCTTCTCGACTGCTTGTTGAACAAGTTCGGGACCTAATATTCTTCGCTCACCAACATCATCCCAGTGAATCGGTGATCGGCATCTTCTACCATATAATGCTTCATAAGGTGCCATACCAATGCTAGCCTGATAACTGTTATTGTAAGCGAACTCAATCAAAGGTAGATGCTCATCCCATGAACTTTTTATATCCAAAATACAAGTTCTCAACATATCTTCTAAGATCTGAATAGTTCTCTCTGACTGACTATCAGTCTGTAGATGAAAAGCTGTACTGAAGTTCAATTTTGTTCCTAATGCCTTATGTAAGCTCTTCCAAAACTGTGATACAAATCTGGTGTCTCGATCCGATATGATGGTCACTGAAATTTTATGTAGCCTTACAATTTCTTTCATATATAATTTTGCTAGTCTTTCCAAAGTAAATCCAACTCTAATTGGTAAAAAGTGTGCAGACTTTGTCAATCGGTCCACAATCACCCAGGCTGCATCATTTTTACTTGGAGTCTTAGGTAGTCCAGTTACAAAATCCATAGTGATATGTTTCACTTTCATATTGGAATATCAAGAGGTTGAAGTAGTCCCGCAGGTCTCTGATGTTCAACTTTAACTTATTGACACACCAAACATTGAACCACAAATTGAGTGATCTCTCTCTTCATATTATTCCACCAGTACATTTCTTTTAAGTCTCTATACATCTTAGTACCTCTCGGATGAACTGTATAACTGGTCTGATGTGCTTCCTAAAGTATTTCATACTTGAGTACTGAATCATTGGGTATGCAAATTCTATTTTCGAACCTCAACGAACCATCATCATGTATCTTGAATTCAAATTGAACACCAGCTTTCACTGAATTCCTTATTTTCATTAGTTGTGGATCATCATTCTGGGCAACTATAATTCTTTCAATGAGTATTGGCTAAACCCTCATGTTGGCTAATCATACTATTAAGTCATATATTCGGATATCTAATTCCAGTTTTCTTATATCCTCCAATAATTGGCTTTGATGTGTGATTAAAACCGTCAAATTTTCCATGGATTTTCTACTAAGGGCATCAGTAACAACATTAGCTTTTTGGGATGATAATGAATTGTTAAATCATAATCTTTCAACAGCTCTAACCACCTTCTCTGTCTCATGTTTAATTTTTTCTGCGTAAAAATATACTTCAAACTCTTATGATCAGTAAACACTTCACAATGCGCACCGTATAAGTGATGTCTCCAAATTTTTAGGGCAAAAATCACTGCGGCTAATTCTAAATCATGTGTCGGATAATTCTGTTCATATGGTTTCAATTGTCTTGAGGTGTAGGCCACTACCTTACCATGTTGCATCAATACACAGTCGAGTCCCTTTTTAGATGCATCACTATATATTGTGAATCCTTCATCTCCTATTGGTATAGTAAGGATAGGGGCTGAAACTAATCGTTGTTTTAACTCTTGAAAACTCTGTTCACAATCTTCGGTCCACTCGAATTTAATCTCTTTTTGAGTAAGACAAGTCAAAGGTGCAGCTATGCAGGAGAATCCTTCTACAAATCATCTGTAATAACCTACCATTCCCAGAAAGCTTCGAATTTTGAAAATATTTGTAGGTCTGTTCCACTGCATGACAGCTTCCACTTTTGTTGGATCCACAAAAATTCTATCTTTAGACACGATGTATCCTAAAAAGATAATTTTGTCCAACCAAAATTTACACTTCTTAAATTTGGAATAAAGCTTTTTTTTCCTCAATATTTGTAGTACACACCGTAAATGTTCTTCATGCTCTAATTTGCTCCTTGAATATATCAAGATATCGTTAATAAATACGACAACAAACTTATCAAGATAGGATTTGAATATTCTGTTCATTAAATCTATAAAGGCCGCTGGAGCATTGGTTAACCCAAATGGCATCACTAGAAATTCATAATGTCCATAACGAGTTCTAAATGCAGTCTTTGGTATGTCCTCTATTTTGATTTTTAACTGATGATATCCTGAACGAAGATCAATTTTTGAAAAGACTTGTGCACCTTGCAGCTGATCAAACAAATCATCGATTCGAGGTAGAGGATACTTATTTCTGATAGTGTTCTTATTCAACTCTCTATAGTCGATACAAAGCCTCACACTACCATCTTTCTTCTTCACAAATAAGACTGGAGCTCCCCAAGAAGATACACTAGGCCTTACAAAATTTTTATCCAACAAATCCTGTAATTGATCTTTTAACTCCTTCAACTCCATAGGAGCCATTTGGTAAGAAGCTTTAGAAATCCGATCAGTATTGAGTGCCAACTCAATGGTAAATTTAATTTCTCTGTCTGGTGGTAGTCCGATTAAATCATCAATGAATACATCCGAAAATTCATTTACGATAGAAATAACCTGTAACTTCAATTCATCATATTCTTTATTCTTGATTGATACTAGGTGACCTCTACATCCCTTTCTTAGCATCTGTCTAGCTTGCACAAATGAAATAATACGTGGAGGGGTGGTTTCTGTACTTCTATCAAAACTGAATGTTAATTCTTTCGGTATTTGAAAGTTCACTCTCTTTCCATAACAATCCATAGAGGCATGATAAGTAGCAAGCCAATCCATTCCTAGAATGACATCGAAATCATGCATATCTAGGACCACCAAATCTGTCGGTAATTCTCTTTCTCCTATTCTGATACTACATGACTTGCACCCACTTTCGATACTTAAAATACTACCTACTGGTGTCTTAACATATAATTTGATTTTCATAGGTTCACATACTATATCATATTGTCTAATAAAAGTAGTGGATATAAAGGAGTGTGTAGCACCAGAATCAAACAAAAGTGAAGCATGAATATCAGATACAGAAATGATACTTGTCACCACAGCATTAGAGGCCTGAGCATCCTGTTGTGTGAGTGCATAGATTCTTCCTTGAGTTTTCAGCCTTTGACCTCCATCCTTTGTTTGTGTGGGTCTATTTTCATTCCTCTGGGGGCAATCTGCAATTTTGTGTCCGTTCTGTCCACAGCTAAAACAAGAACCAGTATTCCATGGGCAATTAGAAGACTCGTGCTCTCTTCGACCACATCTCAAACATCTAGCTGTCTCATTCTCACAATTCTTATCATTTGCTGGCTTCTTTGCTGGACCCTTATTATTCTGATTTCGTCCTTGAGTTTCACCAAACTTATTTCTCTTCTTCTGATTTTGTTCTCTCTCCGCATGTGCTTCATTAACTTTCCTCTTAATTATTAGAGCTTTATTCATAACTGAGGCATAAGTAGTTAACTCATAGGGTACAACTTATTTTTTAATTTCTATCTTCAGTCCCATTTTAAATTTATGTACTCTGTCTTGCTCAATCTCAACTAATCTTGAAACAAACTTGGTTAACTTCGTGAATTTAGCTTCATATTCTGCAACAGATCTATTTTCCTGTTTTAGATGAATGAACTCCTGCTCTTTCTGTATTCTGACACTTCGAGGAAAGTACTTGTCAAAGAATTCATCTCAAAATCTCTCCCAAGTGAGTGGTATCCTATCGTGTTCATATTTTTGTTCAAGTATACGCCACCAGTTGTATGCCTCGCCTTGTAACAGATATGCTGTGTAGCAGATCTTTTCTTCATCATGGCATTCTTGCACGGCGAATGCCTTCTCCATTTTCATAATCCAGTTATCTGCTTTCAGTGGCTCGATGGTCTCTTTGAAGGCTGGAGGGGCTAGCTTCTTAAACTCGACGATATTGTTTCTCTACATTGGATGTTCTCCATGTCTAGGTGTCGGTGGAAAATACTGACGTGGCTGTGCATGTTGTTGTTGAAGTAACTGTTGCTATGTTTGAACTACTCCGATCAGAGTTTGTATTTGTTGAGTCATGTTCGGCTCCTCCTGTACTGTCGGAGTATTTTCAATAGGATCAATGATTCCCTCCTGCTGAGATGTGCCGCTATTCAATTGGGAAGTGTTATCACCAAGTGGATTTGATGTCCCTCCTACCGCTCCTTAAGTATTCTTCGTTCATTGTGGAGGCATTTTGACCTATAACAAATTTGAGATAATAACTTATCCTTAATAAGGTTATAAACTTACTTGAGACAGGTCAGATCATAATCATCATAACTAACCTCTCAAATTTCCTAATATCTACCCATCACTCGCTCATTCTATTCTACATGTCTTTATCTATTTACTTATGCTCTGATACCATATTAATTGTCACGCCTCCGATCCGAGATTGTGAATCGAGGGTCATGGCAACCGCCGCATACTCATAGAAAATTTTTCCCATAAGCATGCAAGGAATCTCATCATGATATCTTACACATAAAGTTAAATAATTTTTTAATTTTTAACAATCAAATCTTAGTTTAAATAACAAATCAAAACTCAGTGTCCAAAAGAAAATAATTGTCTGACAAAGTCAACACTTAAAAATAAAAGTCTTGAATCAATTCTGAGAAAATTCTAAATCAAATGGGCTAACTCCATCTCTAATCGCTCTCCCAACCGAAATCTCGTATCATGCTAATTTTTTGGATCTGTAAAGAATCATGAGCTAAATAGTCCAGTAAGCAATGTATACCTTTAACTGAATAAATCAGGCAATAATACTGTACATGTCAGTTTATTGATAATAACAAAATCAATATGTAAATTCATGAAATCATAATCATACTATCAATCATATATAAAATTTTAATTCATCATAATTTTAAATTATGCTTATCATCTTAAATTCATCAATTTCTTAAGTTCTTCTTACCAACCATGACTATGACCACATTTTTCCTGTGGCAGGGTCATAATACCGCGTATCTGCTTGCGGTAGGCTGCGAATCATCAGGCAGCTAAGTCCTTTGGAACCATTGGTCTCGCTGGCGGTTTGTCGCTGGTCTCTCTAGTGATATGTCGCTGGTCTCGCTGGCAACATAAACCCTCAGGACAATCAATTGCCAACGTATATGCCCCCATTGGCGGGGTCCTTTACATAGTCAGATTGTCAAATTCATATCATCTTTCAATTCATATATTATTTTCAAAAATAATATAAATAAATGATATTCGAGTCAAATCAATCATATCATTCTTTATGATCATACATCATCATAATAATTTTTTTCAATAAATAACTTCAATCATAAATAATTTCAACAAATAACTTTAGTCATAAATAATTTCAACAATTATTTTCAATAAATGTTTTCAATCACAAGCATGCCATGAATTTATTTAATTCAAAATTTATAATTTACCAGATAAATTCAATAAAAATAAATACTATTTACCTCAAAAGAAAATCTAAACTAAGAATTCTAGAAATCTTGAAAATCCTTCTCCGGACCTGATACGTCAAATATCATATTTTTGATCAAAATTTTATCGAATTAAAAAATTAAAATTTGTTAAAATCCAATGTCCTCACATGGATTAACTAGACGACAACGTCCAGGATTTTTGGATTTATCCATGAAAATTCTTTTTATATTTCTTTTAATTATTATTATTATATTTTTTTCTTCTTTTTTTTAATTCCATAAATCCTAAAAATCTAAGAGAGAGAGCAGAGAGAGAAAGTTTCTCTCTCCCTTTCCTTTTCTCTCTCTTTTTTTTCTTTTCTTTTCTTTTCTCTTTTTCTTCTTTTTCTTTTCTTTTCTTTTCTCTTTTTCTTCTTTTTCTTTTCTTTTCTTTTCTTTTCTCTCGGGCTCCTTCCTGGCCGAAATAGGGGACCGACAGGTCCCCTCCCTTGATCGTCCGTTCAGGCCACGACCGACACGATGAAGGCCGACGGTAGAGGGGGGCAACTCTCTCGAGTTCGGAGAGGCAAGGCCGGCGGTCGGTAGTGATCGCCGGCACTAGAAAATCAAAGGGAAGAAGAGACCAAACAGGGGTCCCTTCTCCGACAAAAATCGACGACACCCGTCGCCGACAGTCGTGCACAGAGGCACGGGAAGAAGGAGAAAGAAGAAAGGAAGAGGAGGAAAGCTTACTTCAGCCTCCGGTGACCCCACCGGCGAGCAATCACGGCGAGCACGAAATAAGTATCCGCGGCCCCAATCAGAGAAATCAGAGAGGAAGAGAGGGGAAAAGGACCGGTGGAGGGCTTCTAAGGAAGGGGAGAGCCTTTTTATACAGAGCCCTAGGACTCCTGGTGGTCCTAGGACTCCCGATCACCGTGGTTTCATCGGAGAAAAAGACTCCTATCGGGAGTCTTCTTCCCGATTTCCCCTGTTTCTATTTTTTTTTTTTGGGCTTGGGCTTGGGTCTTGATAGTTGGGCTTGGGCTTGGGCTATAACAAAACTGATTAATCTCAAGACATATCTGATACATGCACTCCTGTTATATCCATCACCTTGTTTCTCAAGTCTCAACATAGCAAAAGGATGAAAAGAGGTGCATATTCAAAAACTAATCATGAACTTTTACAATGTTATAACTTACACTCCTTTTGCTGATTTGTGGACTCTTGTGGTCTCTCTCTCTCTCTCTCTACACGTCATCTACAAATGAGGGCTAATATGATCTATGTCACTCAAAATGGAACTTCTACATGAATCCTCATTTTTTAACTTGCTTGACAAAGAATTAACTCTAGAAAGGAGGGACTATAAAATTCTAATATTATTCTACCCTTTTGTCCCTGTGAGATGGAGTTGTTAGATTTGAGTTTCCTCCATTATTTTCAATATATCAGAATAAATGATAGTAGCCCTAGTAGGTCTGATACCATTTGTTTGAAATATAGCATTTGTGGTTATTGTTGGTTTTTCCTTCCCATTTAGTAGTCCACAATATCTTTTGTTAAAACAAAAATAGCAAGTGGGCAAATTACTCCATACCATAAACTTTAACTCCATGCATGTGCTCTTACAAGTTACAATTTGCGCAGCAGTGAAAATTCTTTACATGATGATTTCAAGCTTAATCATAGAATGGTGCATCTTATATTCTTCATTCTTCACATAATAATGTTCCTCAATCACAATTTCTTTTATTCAAGCTACATTACATTTGCCCTTTCTTTTTACATATACTCAGATTGTTTGATAGATGTTGGTGGATGAGTAGGGAAATAAAAAGACTTAAATCTTCTAGGCCTGGGCATGTAGTATTGCTTACTGTCATTGTTAATTATCCTCTACTCAGTATAAGTTTGCAAATGGGCTCCAACAAGACACCACTCACAGCAGCAGCAAAAATGCTACACACAATTTCAAGCTTAACCAGGGAACATATTGTCTTATACATTAGTCCTTTGAACTAATGCTTATCGCTTAACATCTTTAAACTGAAGTTACATTGCAATGGTCCTCTTTTTTCCAAGTATTCAGAATGCTTGAATGATGGTGTTAGATCAGATGGAAACTAAGAAATTCAGATCTTATGGGATTTGAGGCATGTGGTATTGCTTACTGTAAGGTTTAGAATTGTCCTTTCCTCAATATCTGAGTTTGTGAATGGGTTCTGACAGAACACCACCCGGGGCAGCCATGTAGATTCTGCTTATGATTTCAACCTTAATCATAGAGCAGTACATCTTATATTGCGACTCAAACTAATGTTCTGCAACATCTTTTTATCTAAGCTACTTATCATTCTTTTATTTTTCCAAGTATTTCAGACTACTTGAAAGATGGTGGTGGATGAAATAGGAAATTGGGATCTTGTAGGCTTTGAGGTAGATGGTATTGCTTTCAGATGTTAATTGCCTTTTACCACCAAAGCCTTTGTGGGATTTACAAGTAGCAACTTTGTAGAGCCCCACAACAAAGCAAACCTTCTTGAAATTTGCCACTCCTATGTAGGAAATTGATAGAACAAAGGGTAGAAAATGCAATGAACTAAAATTGAGACTTTTGCATTACAATTTTTCAATGACGGGAATAACAGGAAAGTAGAAACCATGGAAGGGTGAGGGTTATTTCTGAAATAACGTAACAAAGGAAATAAGAATAAGTTTATGCATCTGTTGGCAAATGCTTGTTATGGATTGTAGTTTGATGATATGAACACCTCAAAAATAATGACAGGTCTTTCATTACATTTAGACATCTGCAAAGAGAAGTCTCATTTATTATATATTCAAATTTGGATTGCGCCTTCTCTAAAAATTGAAATGAGTTTCTAGACATGATACCTCGTAAATACATATGAACAACAGATACAAAGACACAAATAATATATGCATATAGCAAGAAGGGTGAAGAGTGGTTTGATTGCTGAGATTGCACTTCCAAGATCAATACACAAATTAAACCAAACCCTTTGTTTGGTATAGGAAGCTCCCTCCAAGAAATTTTATTAATATGTCAAAAAGTATCTTCATACAATATACTAGATGAATGCATATACGGCATGATCCTTAACCTTGATTCAATCATTAAATCAAATACAAAATCATGCTTAAAATAGAACCCAATAATTAAAAAAACATGCTAGAATTATTTCTATAGCAAATGTAGAAACTGCTAAAATTTAATATTATCTCTAATAAAAAACATATAGACAGATCCGACAAAAATTTTAACTCTGACGAATCTTGACAGGGACAAATTGGTTATGATAGCTACCAGTTGCATCCTTTGTTTCGCACACATATCCATACATACATCAACACATCTATATGTATACATACATACATATACATATATATGCATATGTATGCGCATATTCATACATACATACATAGATATGTATATATAGTTGGACTAGGCTTCGGTCGATCAGTTTTGAGCCCAAATCTGTCTAAGTTCCCCACCATCTGATCTACAGGGGTCTTCATGTTGGAAAAAAGTTAATGGCTACTTTTTTCATCCATTTGAAATTTAAAAAATATATAAAAAGCCATACCAATAATGCAAATGGGATAAAAAATATAAAATAAGTTAGGCAATTAATAGGATGAATTGAAAATATAAAAAAAAATTAGACCATTAATATGGATGGGATAGAAAGGATATAAAAAGTCATGCTATTAATGTAGATGGAATGGACAAAATACAAAAAAAGTTAGACTATAATGTGGATGAGATAGAAGTCCACGTGCACTAATGGTTGAGAGTCGAGTTTATATTTATTATGAAGTATTTTTGTTTATCCTATAAAATTTATACTTATTCTAAAGTATTTTTGTTTATTTTATTTCTATTTATTTTGGATTCATTTATATTTGTTCTAGATAGATTTGTGTTTATTCTAAAAGGATTTGTGTTTATTCCATCGAATGCTTGTGTTTATCCTATATAGTTTATATTTATCATGGATGGATAGAAAGTAAGCCTATTCCATCCATATTAATGATGATCGTTAATATGAATGGATGGAATGGGCCTCTTTTCATCTCCCCATGATAAAACTATATGGAATAAACATAAACTTCGAATAGAATAAATACAAATATCTTTAGAATAAAAACAAATGAGTCTAAATTAAAATAGAAATGCTCCAGAATAAGTACAAATTTTGTGGTGACAAATAGAGATACTCCAGAATAAAAATAAACTCTCCTCATCCTCATCTCATCCAAATTGATGGCTTAAAAAAAAAATCCAAACAGATAGAAAAGTGGTTGTAAACTTTTATTTTACTATGTGGAGATTTGTACAGATTGGGGCATCGAATGGTGGGGAGCTGAACTGGATTTAGCCCCAAATTCAGTAGACCTTATTCTAGTCTCTCTCTCTCTATATATATACATACATACATACATACATACATATATATATATATATATATAGATACATACATGCATAACAACATAGATTTTGCTGCTCTCTAGAGGAGATGGTATATACTTTTCTTAGATTCAAAATCAATAATTGGGCATGTTAATTTAAGATGTACTATATTGATCATAAAAATCAAGAGTCATATTTTTTGTGGTCTCCAACATATCTATCAAGTAGGCACAAAATGGACAGCTAATATGATATGGGACCATATTTTGCCATAATCTAAACATGATAACCTATTGATTTTTAATCTATAAATATTTTCATATGTAAATTGTGATCACTAAAATAGATTCATTATTTAAATGCTATATCACGTATTTTAGCATATTAGCATTACAAGTATGGTCAATTTTTTTGTCTACTTGATGCATATGTTAGATACCACTAAGATAATAATTTCTTGTTGTTAGGCATCTTTAGCTGTATAGATTATGATTTGGATCTTCAATTTGGGTGCTTTATTATAAATCTTGGACTAGAGTATAGATATCCTCTTTTCTTGTGACTTAAAAGGAGTGTAGTCCATCCCTGTGCATGATATATATTAGAAACCAAGCATGTGCAAAGCATGCTACAAAAAAATTAACCAAAAAATGCTCAAGGATTTGAGTGATAAGGGAGAAAAATCATGTGATTTAGAGAAAAGATGTCAATTTTTGTCTCTAAGTTTTTTCTTTTTAAAGTTCAATACATTTGAGCTATGGATGAGATGGGTTTATATAGAGTCTAGTTAGTTTATGTTTAGATAAATACATGTTTATAACAGTACATTAGAGATAAGATGCAGAAATAAATGGAAGTGTACATGATTGTATATATAGCTTTTAATTATATTTTCTCATATATGTAATTGAAGAGAGAACTAAGACTATTATGGTCATAAAATTTGAACAATGTAGTCTAAATTGGCAAATTCCTCTCCTCTCTTATTTAATAATACAATATGGATGTGACCATTGGTGTTCCTACAAAGGGATACCAAATACTATATTAAATGGTAATATGATAAAGGTTCTAGTTAAACTTCCTACAAAGGGTTTGTTTGGATCCTTCTACAGGATTGGGTTGAAAATTATATAGGATTCATGAATTGGATCGTCTATTTAATTGTGGCCTAGTATTAACTAAATGCCATCTAGCCTAGATCCTATGGAAGAAAGAAAAGAGCTCCATGGGTCTTTTCTCAATTCCCACTGTCAATCGTTGGGATTTAAGTTGGGTTAGATAGGCTCTTATAAAGAAAAATTCTTTGTGCACCATAAGCAATGTAGAAAATCTGATGTAGAGTACACCATCTTATCCGATTCATCCATGTAGTCATCATTTTCTAACGTGTATTTAATGCCTGTAAATTAGCTTTTTCTTTTAAAAATTTTGTATGACGAAAATACTCCTGTCTTTTGAAAAAAATTATGATATCTTATGAAATAATATGGTCCAGGTTGTCATAATATGGCTTAAGATATCATAATATGAAAAGAGCATTTTTGTCCAACCACTTTTCAATATGCATTTAATGCCCATAGCTTTATTTTTTCGTTGGAAAATTTTGAATGACAAAATTACCCCTACTCTTTAGAAAAAATTATGACATCTTATGCATTATGATATTTTGTATTATATTATGATATCTTGTGGATAAAAATTATGACTTTCTGGAAGCAAGATGTCATAATATGGACATAGAATGTTATAACTTTTTCAAAGCATAGGGGCATTTTCATCATATAAAATTTTTAAATAAAAAAACTGACCTGCAGGCATTAAATGCATATTGAAAAATGATGACTACATAGACCAATTAGATAAGACAGTGCACTCCATGTTGGATTTTCTACACCATCTGTGGTGCACAAAGAATTTCACCTCTTAGAAAACACAAATTAGATGGGCCAACAAGTTTGATTTCTATAAAATTTTTAGCTAAATACTATGGAAATATCCAACAAGGGTTCAAACTATATATTTCATGCGAAAAAAACAATTCATTTTCCTTCGCGATGTTAATCATTGGATGGCGAATAGCTGATCCAAGAGCTATGCAGGTTTGGTAAAGAAGATGTTCGGATTCTTTGAAAGTTGTTTACCAAGCTGTGTAAGGTGCGATCAAACAATTGATGCTATGAAAACAATTGAAGCTGTGAAAGAATATCAATCATTCTTTCATGTGAAAAATATATACGAGCGGATCCCATCCAACAAGACTGTAAGAAATAAAATAAAAGGTCTTGTTAACTCAGTTGGACATGAGACCGGCTATTCTGGAGACAAAATCACACTAGTCTTTCATAACCAAAACTAGTAATGCCATGGTACCTTAAAAATAGCTTACAATATTTTTGTGATATTTACTTTGAATGCTAATAAAGATCTTGCAATAAATTTACCCTCAATCTATTGTCATGGACGGGCAAATGTAGGGAAACATAGAGCCGCTCATCCAGTTTTTTCTCAAGTTATCCCAGTCAATAATCACAGCATAGGTGGTTACTAAATTGTTTAGATTATTTATTGATTTTAGGGAAAATCACAATAAAACTCCTCCAACTTTCCATAGGAAAGACTTTTCATCTAAAATTTCAAAATTTTCATTTAGCCTCTTAAATTTATTTCACTGTGTCAAAGTAATACTTCACTGCATCAAGATACTTATACATCTATCAAATTGGTGTCCATACATGGATAGATCAAGATACTAAACAGATATGTATAGATTGGATAAAGATAAGAGGGATACTAGGGATACAAATGAGTGGGATTGGACAGTGGCATGCTTGATTCGACCTAGATTCATGCATAGGTCTTGATAATAGACACTGGCCCAATCCAGTAAATGATCAGGTTGAGCTAGGTTGCATCTATGAAAAATATTTTAGACTTTAGAGGGTCATTTGTATTTGGTAAGAGTCATGTTTGACTCAACCCAACCCAAAATATTTGTCTCTAATTTAGGTTTGGTTCAGATTTAAGTCTGTGTTTGTTCAATAACAAGATTTCATGCAAAAAAAAATTGTTCTACTTCTTAATTAAATTGAATTTTGACTGTCACAAAATTATTTGCTAACATGGTCAAAACTCCATGGATTGATGCCTATTTAGAGCTAAAATCTATTTCAAGAGGTTAATAACCTCAATAGCTGGCATTTCTTAACGTAGTAATTACTTTGAGTACTTTTTAGGAAAAAAAGAATTGACTTGAAATACTTTCTTCCTATCACATTTAGGCTAGGTCAGGCTAGCCTAGTAACAAGAAGCTCCAAAATGGACCTATATAATGTAGAGATTGGGTTGTGTTGGGTCAAAATTAATGAAATTAGTCCCAACCTAATATGTGGAGAGTAATTCTTTGTGCATCATGTGCAGTGTAACAAAATTGACGTAAAGTGCACCATCCAATCACATAGAACCACATAGCATAATTAATAATAGGATAGACATTAAATATTGTTCAGCAGTTTTTCTATCAATTTTTTCATAACAAAAATATCTTTTCTTTCATAGAACAAAAAAAGAATAGTATTATTACTTGTTGACTCTTTATATAATTTTCTATAGATATATATGGCATCTTGAATAATATATATAACTTTCTATATCTTTATGATATTCTGAATAATATATATGACTTTTTGATATCTTATATGACTTTCTGTGAATATATATGACATCTTGAATAATATATATAACTTTCTTAAAATATATATGACATCCTAAATAATATATATAGTTTTCTAGTATCTTATATGACTTCTTATGAATATATATGATATATTGAATAATATATATGACTTTCTATAAATATATATGATATTTAAAATAATATTTATGATTTTTTATCAGTATATATGCCTCATATGACTTTCTATCAATATATATGGCATCCTAAATAATATATATGGCTTTCTATCAATACATATGACATCTTGAACAATATATATATATATATATATATATATATATATATATATATATATATATATATGACTTTTTAATACCTTATATGACTTTCTATTAGTTATAATAAGCAATAAAATATCATATTAGATATTAAAAAATTATATATATTGTTCAAGACATCATATATATTCACAGTATAGTCCAAAAAAATAACAACCCAAAAGAGAGGGTGAATTGAATTCTTTAAAAATTTTAGTTAAATTAGACTTTAAGCAAATATGTGCTTCTAATGAGATTAATTTTAGTGATTGTGTTGTGTATGATATATGCAACAAATGGAATTAAAAAATAAGTGAAGCTATGTAAGAATTAAACTAGTACAAAGCAAGTAAGTAAAGCATGTAAAATGAACAAAATAAGACATAATATAAACACAACAAACTTATAGTGGTTCAGTGCAACCCTACATCTACATTCATTCCCTAAGCTCTCTTTAAAAACTTCACTATAATCTCTCAGATTGTAGTGCGTTTGTTTTACACGGACTCACAAACAAATTTAGTTGATTTTTTGGGATCACCATCCAAAATCTTATACTGATTATTTTTTTGATTCATAATCAACCTAGCTGGTTTTACGGACTCACCAACCAAATTTACAATACCAAATTTCGGACTTAAACAAACCTTTGCTCCAAGTTTCCTTCTCCTAAAGAAACTTGTAAAGAAAATAAAAATATAAAAAGATAGAATTTCAGCATAAATAAAAATAAAAAAATAAACTCTTTAAGCTCGAAGAAGTTGTTGATTCTTTACCTGATTAAGGCTTGAACTTCTCTTGTTGGAAGCTTGAGAGGATGTAGAAGAAGTTGGAGAAGATATCTATTGAAAGCACACTTAAAATTCTATATTTAATTCTTCTCTTTTCTTTCTTTCAAGGATATTCAATAATCCTCATATAAACATGATATGTTCCTCTTTTTAATCCTCTTCTCTTCGTTCTTCATTAAATTTGAAAGCCTTTAATTTTTTTTAGAAGCCAAACTAGCCATTTCTAGTGTTAGAAAATAAAAATTAGCCATTAAAAATAATTTTGCATACTTTTGAAATTCTATAGAACTAGTCGTCAGACTTTGAGTTGACTCGGATAGAATTCGAGTTGACTTGGATAGGACTCAAAGCTGTCTGCAAGTTTACTCGAATCTTTTTCTCAAAAATTTGACTTTCCATCTTTTTCTTAGAACTTCAACTCAGATATTTGAGCCAACTCGAAGGTCCACTCAAATTTTTGCGAGTCTATTCAGATTTTTTATCCTTTTTTCTTTGAGTCAACTCGAGTGTCCGTCGACTCGAATGACACTCAAGTCGACTCAAGTATGTGCCGGTTGAAATTTTAGCATGCCCAAATTATTTTTTTCACTATTTCAACTTAAGTCGACTCGGCTAAAATTTGAATCGACTCGAATGACAGTCAACTAAAAATTTATGCATATTTTTTTGCTTGAGGGACTTTTTATCTTCAATCTTTGAGAACTTCTTGCATCTTGATTTCTAAAATCTTTTACACATTTAGGCTTCTAAAAACTTCTTATTTGAGTCTCATTTGATCATTAATCATCATTCTTTTGAGAAGATTTCTTCTATTAATAATTTTTTCATTTTAAACATCTAGAAAATCTAATATTCCTCATGAACATATGATTAGTATAATAATCACTCAATATTTTGTAATCATCAAAATCAATCATAGGATTAACAATCTCTACCTTTTTGATGATGATAAAACTTTAAGTATATGCATAATAAAGTATAATGTGCTTCAACTAGTTTATCAATATGAATATGAATCATGAGGTGAATAAGTAAGCACTTACAAGAACATACTTCATGAATGTTCCAATAAGATTTATCAAAGTATTTTCATTGTAAGTTTTGACACCAAAATTAAATACCAATATTCAAGATGGCATATATCTAAACATACTTATTTTTTATAAACATTTCAAGCAAGCAAATGAGCATTTTATATCTTAAGCATATCTTTCTCCCATATACTTAATTTAAACATAAAGCATGTGAGCATGTAATTAATTTAAACATAAACTCAATATAACATCTCTCCCCTTTTTGACAGCATCAAAAAGTAAGAATACAAGAATATTTTCATAAATACAGTTGTCTTAAATCATCAAAATCAATTCAAATTTAAATATATATCCCTTTTCAAATTTAACTTTTCTATATTTGAATAATATAGATTTTGAAACTTTTTCCCCCTTTTTAAATGAGTCAAAAATATGTATCAAATTTAATTCAAGTTTGGCTAGTTTTTGTATTAATTAAGTTTTGAGCAATATAAGCTTAATAGCACTTCTCTTCATTCTCAAAAGTAAGAATACAAGAATATTTTCATAAATACAGTTAGACATATGCTTTAAGCTTTAAAGATCCAAGAGATAGAACTTTTTCAATACAAAGAATTTTGAATAGATCATTCAAAGCAAATCATAAGAGATATTTAATTTAATGCATAAAGATATTAATCTTTGGAATTATTCAAGAAAATAATATCAAAGATAGGACAATACAAAATAAATTTAAGACAAAGCATCCTTCTCATTTTGCCAAATGATAAATAGATATAGTTCAAGGCAATAACAAGTTTGTGAAAAATTATGATATTAATTGATTCAACTTTTGATCAAAAAGATGAATCGATTAAATTCATATCAAATTATTTTGATAAATTATTTTGAATTAAAATCAACAGATCATGCAAGACAAATCATGGAGAGATTTTTGTTTAAATTTAAATCTTCATTTTCTTAAAAAATATCACTTAATTATGTTTAGAAAATGTATGATTTTTTTCTTTGAATTTATCTCAAATGGTATCATATCCGCTATACAAAATCAAATTTAAGACAAACACAATCTTCTCCTTTTGCCAAAAGATAAAACAATAGAATTTAAAGTAAGAATAAACTATTTGATACCAATTATGAGAATTAGGATACCAATTGTAATAGTATTCTTGAGAAATTCTATTTTATATAAATTGAAAGAAGTTTGAACATATTTCTTTTAAAAACAATCCATTTAAAATAGAAAATAATCAATTTAATTCTTCTTGGTATCAAATATTTTGAAATTCAATCCAAATAGCAATTATTCAAAAAGAATTATCTTTCTTCTTTTGATCAATGTAGATTTATAGGCACATCTCTTTCTTTTTGAATAATGGTGGATGTATTAAACAAATTCTCAAATTTAATTGTGGAAGAGCTTGAGTTTTAAGAATTTCATAGAGTTAAAACTTTTCTATGATTATGGATAAGCATAGGATAAACTTCATTGCTTTCTTTCTTTGAAAAGTATTAATTATTTAAGTTCTTAAAGAATATCATTTTTTTAGATTTGTCTTGAAAGTTATCATGTCAAAAATGTATCAAAGCAAGGTATAGCATTAAGTAAAATATGCTTGAGAAGAAGATAGTTTTATATCAATTATTTTGAAAATCAAACCAAATAGTATCTTCTTTGAAAGATTTTTTTGATATCAAATGAAAACACCATTTGAAGTTTTCAAATTTATTTCTCAAAAATAAATCAATGAAGCAAAATATTTTTTTAAATTTCATCTTAAAACTAATTCTGAAAAGCACTTTTCTCCTTCATTTTGAATTTAAAATTAACTTGGTTGGTTTCATAAAATACAATTTTAATAGTGCATTTTCCTTTTCTCAAAGTCATAGATTCAAAAAGAAATGCTTCTTAAATTTAATTAAGGAATAGCTTCGAGCTTTAAAATTTCAAAAAAATAGAGCCATTCAATTTTTAAGGATTTTGAGTATTAAAATTAGCTATAAGATATATTTTTTTAATCTCTTTCTTTTTCTTTAAGCGATATCAATTCATTCAAGTTCATTTTCAAATTTATCTCAAATGATACAATATCAAAAGTATATCAATGCAAAATAAATTTGAGATAAAATATTTAATTATTTTATCAAAATTAACTTAATAAATTATAAGGCAAGAATGATATTATTGATATCAAATTTGAGAAATTTTTTAAGATAAATTTTCTTGATACCAATTATGAAAATGATCATATTTATATTAATTATTTAAAAAATAAAATCTGATACCAATAATAACTCTCTCAAAATAAAATTGGATATCTCTTGAACTAAATTTCAGATCAATTTTGATTTTCATGAAACTTCAATACCATTTAATGATTAGAGAAGAGTAAGTTTTACAATTAAAAAAATGATCAATCATGATAAAGCATAAAAATATGATTTAAATTTAGCTTGATACTAATTAATTGTTAGAAAAAAAGAAAGGATCAAACCATGATAGCACATGACAGCACAAATATGAATGAACAAGTTCAATAATCAAAAGCACATAATAGCATAAATCAAAGTACAAATATTTTATTCTCTTTCAGAAATAAAATAATCTTTTAAAATAAATCAAAAATGGTTTCTCTTATTAAATTCAAAAATCAAATTCATTTCTTGATAATAATCAAATCTAACTAAATTAATAGGGATGATAATCAAATTATATAAAATAGATAAAACTACATAGATGCTCAAGTATATCAAAATAAACAAAATACATGAGTTCATCAATTTTTTTTTTAAGTTTAAAATGATTTTTCTTCAAAATATATTAAATTGATCACAACAAGCAAGGTTTAAATATTTAATAATTTCTATTCCAAGATTAATAATGATTTATCCTATTAAAATTCCAAGATAACTTCTCAAATAATATTTTCTCCTCCTATTTTTCATAATTAGTGCTCGAAAGCTTGATTTACTTAATTCTTCCTTAGTTTAATAGTTAATGCCATAAGATTCATTTATCTTGGTTCTTCCCCTTAGTTTTATAAACAAGGCAAATATTCAATTATGCAAATAAGGATAATCATTAAATAAGTAGACACATAAAATACATTAAGTTAAATAAAAAGTTATATTTTTATTGATTTGCTAAAACATGATTACGAAAGTGATCTAAATTTTTATTATTTTAAACATAAAAAATAAACAAGATATATAAAAAATAGATGGCTAGGGTCACTAAAGTTCTAAGAAATAAATTCTAGCATCCTAACTGAGGGTAGGTTGGTATAGCTTTAAGAAAAAAGTTTAGGTTGACTAGATGGAGAGAGTGGTCTAGTATCTTCAAATAACTGACGTCAGTTATACACATACTATTAGTTATATTTTTATTGATTTGCTAAAATATGATTACCAAAGTGATCTAAATTTTTATTATTTTAAACATAAAAAATAAACAAGATATATAAAAAATAGATGGCTAGGGTCACTAAAGTTCTAAAAAATAAATTCTAGCATCCGAAGTGAGGGTAGGTTGGTATAGCTTTAAGAAAAAAGTTCAGGTTGACTAGATGGAGAGAGTGGTCTAGTATCTCTAAATAACTGATGTCAGTTATACATATACTTTTAGAAAATATATCCTAAAGTCAATCATTTGGATGATTATGCTCTTTAAAATTTATATATAAATTATAAATTAATAAATATTATTTGGCATCATTCATCACAAGGTGTACATCTTTCTTATAGAACTCTAATGTTGTGATGAAGTCCTTATAATTATATGACAATCGATAAAGGATGATTTATCGAATAGTTCTTAAACATGTTCGCGACCAAATGATACGTCGTTAAAGGATGATGATGTTTATCAAGAGTAAGTCATTGTGTGCCACATAGGTTGGTTGTCCTCTTAACCAAGGAGTGTAGAGACACTAACAGGACATATAGGTAAGATGTAGGAGTACATTGTCATGGAATAAGTGACTCATCTACAGAGTGCTCTGTTGCCAAGGGCTACTCATGAAGAATATAGGCATATGTGTTTCTTCGATCTAAGAGCACCATGGTGACTTGCAAGCGATATACTATGCTTTGGTACTGGACTACCTGAATTTCTAATTCAGTGACGAAAGATTTCTGGGCACAGTCAAGTACTTGAAGTAATTAGTGTGTGGATCAAGATGGGATTAACCCCTCCATATTTCAAGAGTTGACACATCACCATATTTTAATTGAGTAAGACCTCGACTAGGGCAATCCATGTGATGGGTCATAAGATTTAAAAAAGATTGAAATACAATGTGGATGACTAATCCAGGATTGACAGTTAAATCCTAAAAATCATCTTGAGCATTTAAGATCAAAGGGATGAATTATGCGATAATCATATTCTTAAATTCTTAAGTGTTACCTTACAAACATTTAACCTATTCAAACACCAAAAATTATTACTAGATGATAACTTTGATTAGTATAGAATATAGTTTCTGTGCTATCGGCTTAGTGTTCGAACCTATGGAGTCATGCACAAAGTCAGACAAAGTAGGAAAGAGTTGACCTATATCTATACATTCAATTTAGAAGTATGTGACTTGATTGAACAAATAGATTAGCTTAATTGAGAGTTAAGTTAGAGGTCATATGGGATTAAAGAGTTATCTATGTCTGGTTAGCACTGGATATGAGGTACAAGTTTAATTTCAGGGATGATAATGATCTGATCGATGATCCAAATTTTTTTTAAGAGAATAGATTCGAGTTCTAATTAAATTAGATTAGATCTAATTTAATTAGATCTAATTTAGGTAAGGTTAATTGGATTTAATATCCAAGTTGGACATGAAGAGAAATCCTGATTGGATTAGGAATAGCAGCCTTTTCAAATTGAATTCAAATTGGAATTGCATTAACCCAAATATGTGCAAAATTTGATTTGTATTTTATGAGGCTTTAATTATCTAATTTTATCTTTCATTATGGGTGGCCAAATGGGCTGATTTGGTGCCTAATATGGGATGCCTAATCTCCTTGGGTGTAAGCTATTAGGTGGCACCAAGTGTTGATGCCATTCCTACATGGTTTGGATTTTCTATATGGCATAAGGAATTTAAATTTGATTCAAACAAATTAAACCTAATCTCCAAGTGTGACTTGGAGTTTAAGAGTTCTAATTAGATTACAACTAAGAATTTTAAATGCCCATAAGGAGGGCTATGGACATGGGGCGGTAATAAGAAGAAGAAGGCTGTATAGGGGTGTGAAAAAGGAGAGAGGAAGAGAGAGAGACTCACCATCCCCCTCCCTTAGCATGTGACCCTTACCATGTGGGGGTTCTCTTCTAGGCATGGATCACCACTTTAGGCATCCTTCTCCTTCTCCTTCGAGCTTCTTCCAATTGTTTGAAATCTAATTTCAAAAGTCGCTTCTTCTTTCCCTCCTATTGGTTGATCATCTCTCTTCCCTGCAAAGCTTGGCATATGCACAAAGTAGAGGATCTATGCGTTTAGACCTCACGAGCCATCGAATTCGAGTTCTCTTGAAAATTTTGATCCTTATTCCACTGTGATTCAGATAATTTATAAAGCTTATAAATTAATAAAATTAAAATATTTTTCAGATGCATCCTGACGATCCGATCAGATTGAACAAATTTTTCTTTCAACTGATATCAGAGCCAGGCCTGTATGTCATGATCGCATAGTTTAATTTCAAATTTTTTTGATTTTTCTAATTGATTATGAACCAAATTTTTGATATGATTAAATCTTGATTTCTTCTGATATCTCCAGTATATTTTTGATCTAATTTTGACCAGAGTATTGAATCAAAATCAGCCCCTGAATCTGGTCCACTGAAAATCTATTTTTAGCAAAATTTTATGTGCAGATTTTTATGCTGAATAAAAATCTGATTATACATGAATTTAAATCTATTTTTGATAGTTTTTTTGTGATGTAATTCAATTAGAAAAAATTGATGTTTGAATTAGGCTCAAATCTAAATCTATTTGATAGAGTTTCAGATTTGATTTCAGCAATACATCTGTATATATTTGATCATATCTCAAACCAAAATTTTTCTATACAATCATATATATATATTGAACATATTTCTATGCAATTTCATATTTGAATTAATTGATTTATAGGCTGTATAAACTTAGTTTCAGATCTGAAATAAAATATATGTCTGGTGCCATGATCTAATTAGATTAGATGCATATCATATTTGATATGATCATGTTCCTATGTGCACACTTAGATTGTTTGACAATATACATATTGATGTAATTAGTATTAAAAATTAGATTTCTAATATTAATAGTCTAGTACCCAGATTGGGTTGATCACCAAAACATCCGATCATAAAAGCAAGCAAAGATTAAGTCCCTCTTTTGCCCATTTGACGGATTCTCTTATGATGTATAGGGGTGCTACTATGATCAAGTCTCATGAAGAAGAACAATGAAAAAAGTTTTAAAATTTTTTTAATCATAAATATATTTAGATTAGATCAAAAATAATTTATAATTAATTATAATTTTATTAAAATAAATTTAGATATGAGAATTTTTTTAAGATATCAATTATAGGTCGCATATGATGTAGTCGGTAGTGATCTAAAAGTAGTCATGATACACATGATGTACATATGATATTTAGATTAGATTTATGCATATTTAATTATTAAATATAAATTTAAAAATTAGATTTTAAGATCTAAAAATTGTATGATATATGATGTATGCTACACTTGAAACCCTAGTAGAATAGTTCTACAAATTGAAACGCACATTTTACATACTTAATTTAGAATTAAGTAATCTAAATTTGAAAATTGAAAGATGATTAAGACACCTCATAAATCGATGGGTTATGGGTTAGCATGAATCAAGTCTTCTAACTGGGCTAGACCTAGGATTAGAAACAAACATAGATCAATTAGAGAAATTCATTAAATCTAATCAAGAGTTGAGTTAGATTGAGTCAGAATTTCTCTAAGATCAACCTTAAAAGTTATAGCTTGATCAAGTTCATATTTTTGACCATACCAAATGGATCTGATTGTGACTCAATGATTTAGTCTGAGTATTTTGGTGGATCAAATCGAAACTAATCGACTAATTGGTATCTAAGATAAATTTAACAATATTGCTTGGCAAAATGATCGATGATTTTTAATTAATAGTCCACTTATCTAGTCATTTTGATGGTGTCTAAGATAAGCTGAGGTAGATCCTCCCATCGATCTCACTTATCCAACCAATTTCATAGATTATATTTTGATTAGGTCACTATTTGATTCCAGCTGATTCATGCCATTAAGGTAAATCAGTATGACTGATTTAGGTATCTCTAGACTAGCTTGTCTATAATTCTCTTTATGACTTGGTGAAGTCAGTAGGAGGGTTTATAACTTATCAGTTAATCTCTTCTCTTATTCTCAAATTATTAAATCAATTCGACTGAATTAGGTGCCCTTTCAACCAGCTTGTCTTTAATCTAATTCTATGACTTGATGAAGTCAATGGAAGGATTTATGACTCACCGATCAATTACTTCTCAAATCATTAAAATCAAATCTCCTAAATTATTAGATCTTTAAAATGAGATAGCTATGAAGATAACTAGATCATAGCCTTCTATTAAGGTGGATGATAATGGATCCAATAGTCTAGGTAAGCATTGCAGACCCTTAGGCCTAGTATTTTTTGGATATTGGAATTATCATTCATTATATGATGGCACAATCATATCTTTCTGATGGATGGTTAGGTTGATTGACCATAGTCAAACCTGATCATTTATTGGTTAAATGGGCTAAGTATGGTCATGTTAATGGTTGGACCTAACCAGAACTTTCAATAGAGGTCCTAGCCTATTAAAAAAAAATTAAGGCAAAATTAATTACTCAAAATTATTTAGAGAAATAATTGATTAAGAACCTATCTATAGGTGCACATGAGTTGGTTGGCCATAATCATGCTTGTGTGTAGTCTGTATGGATTCTAATACCAGCTAAAGAATTAAAGTAATTCTTTGAATTGAAGGTAAAGGCTACCAATTCGTGTAAAATATTGGAAGGACCTTTAGACTAAAGTCCAAGTCTTTAGGATTAAATAATTTATATACTAATAAATCTTTTGTTTTCCTTTTAGTGATGGCTAGTAATTCATCACTCCACTCACTGTTGGATAGTGACAAGCTTATAGAATTAAATTTTGATAATTGGTATCGAAAGTCGAGAATAACTCTCAAGCACAAAAGAATCCTATATGTGATTATGGATCCTGCATCTGAAACATCAGCTTACAATGCAGATGCGATGGTTAGAGACACTTATTAGAAATAGCTCAATGACTGTATAATAGTACATTGTATAATGAGAGCTGCTATGAGTGATGAATTTAGTTGTAAATTTAATGATACTCAGCCAAAGAAAATGCTTCAAATATTGAAATCGATCTAATCAGTCTAAGACAGACTTGAGTCAGATAGAATACTTCTTTTGCAAGAAGCTGAGGTATTGAAAGAGGAATTGTCCTCTATTTCTAGCTTTTCTTGATTTGAATAGGCCTAGAAAGAAAAATCAGTAAAAGATTGCTAAATAAGATACGTATATGATAACACCTTGTAGTTTCTCTATTAGTGATATTACTATCTGGGTATTGGATATCAGAAGTCTGATTCATATCTACAATTTATTACAGAAACTTCAGATTAATAGAAAATTTGAAAAGAGTGAATGATTTCTAAGTGTTGAAGATGGAAGTACTATTCCAGTTCTAACTATGAGAAAGTTTAGCTTGTTCTCAATTTAAATATCATTATTTTAGATGATTGTCATTATTGTCTATCTTCCCTTATGAATGTTATTTTATAAGCCTTTTGGCCAAGGATGGTTATAATTTTCAATAAAAAAAAATTGTGATATTATTATGAATGGTGTCATGATTATGCATGGACAATTGAAACATGACATCACAGTCAGTTAGTGTAATATACACATCGAACAAATATCCTAGAGTAGATAATATCGTAGATACTTATCTTTGGCATTGTAGACTCGATCATATATATATAAATAAGATAAATAGGTTAACTAAAGAAGAAATCCTCAACACCAATGATTGTGAATCATTATCGACCTGTGAGTCCTATCTTATTGAGAAGATGATTGTTGCCCAGCTATGCAACCCAAGAGGGGGGGGTGAATTGGGTTTCTAAAAATTTTAGGCTTAATTAATTACTTATGATGAACAAGACAAAGATTTTAATTCAATATTAATTACCTAAAGCAGGAATGCAAGGATATAATAAAGAAATAAAGTGAAGCGATAAAGCACACCACAAACACAAGGATTTATAGTGGTTCGGTGCCAATCTTGCACCTACATCTACTCCCCAAGCTCCTACTTGGGAATTTCAATCCACTATACTTGTATTCAACCCGAATACAAAACGTCGGAAACTCCGACACTAGCTATCCCAAGCTAGTCTACTTGTTTTCCGGGTACAAGTAAACTCAAAACACTCCGATTTCAGGTTCGGATCAACCTTTCCTTGTTTTGGAAATCCTCCAAAAACAAGAACAATTACTTACAAGAGTAAGAAAATTTAGAGCATAAATTAATACAATAACAGCTCCTTAAATGAGCGAATATAACAATTAAAAAACACTTTACTCAAATGAAGAAACCCTTTTTGAATTTTCTCAAGGTGGATGAACGCTTGAATGAATGCTTGAGAAGAGGATGATCGTTGATTGAAGATCTCTTGAAGGCTTTGAAAGATCTCTAGATCAAGGTTGAAACAATAGGCATGACAAATCCTCTCTTTGAATGCTCTTGAATCTCTTTCACAATCTCTCGTGTGGATTTTGGATCCTCTTTTCTTTTTCTCTCAAATATCTCGTTGATCACTTTTTCGTATATTTTTGGATCCTCTCAATGAATTTGATCTCTCGTTTGATCTGTCGATTGATCTGCAATTTCTTTCACCATTTGAAACATTTTATAGCATTAGAAGCAAGAGAAAACATATTAGGCAGAAAAAGAGCCGTTAGAGCATTTTTAGGAAGCATAAAAGGCAATTAAAATGGGCAAAAAAATAGCCGTTGCTGACATTTTCCGTCGCAGGGGTCGACTCATGAGTCGACTCATGCTTCAGGAGTCGACTCATGAGTCGACTTCTGTTGCAAAGACCAGAAACATGGATTTCTGGATTTTTTGGCCCAAATCAGCAGAGGTCGACTCATGAGTCGACTCATGCCTTGTGGGTCGACTCATGAGTCGACTCACAGGTCTTGCCAAGCCAAAAATCCAGCGTGCCATGGGAATTTTTTTGCGTGCCAGTCAGCTCATAGTGCCATGAGTTGACTCATGAGTCGACTCATGCACTTCAAACCTTCATAACTTCAAAAATATAAGTCCAAAAATAATAAAATTTTCACCAATAGTTTACAAATCATTTGTTCTATCAATTGATACTATCAAATCAGTATTTTAGTAAAATTACAATTTTGCCCTTGAAGAGCATAAAGACTTTTTCAATTTAAAATTATTTGTATCCCTTCAATCTGCTTTGTAATCATCAAAATCAATCTAGGAGCAACAATCTCCCCCTTTTTGATGATGACAAAACATTTGAACAAAAATATTTATGTGAATCACTAATTTCAAAAGAATGCATTATAGGTGTATATTCTTGAAAAGAGTATGATTCTTTTGGCATGTAATATAAATGGTCATATACAAAAATAATTTGTCCATTTGCTTAAGGATTTGAAGATATGCTCATTTGATTATGTGATTTTGATGTTAGAGCGGAAAACTTGTTTTTGTTATCAGATTGAGCTGTATTTTGAAAATTCCATTCTCATTTGATTTTAGTTTTAGCATCAGAGCAAAAAAAAATACTTATGTGCTAAAAAAATTATGTGTGACAAAGTATGTTTACGAGTTGATTTTGAAAGTGTATTAGCTCATTTTGAGTTTAAGATATATCAGAGCAAGAGAAAAGAAATAAATTTTGCAATGTATCAGAGCAAGAAAAATAATTTTTACAATGTTATCAATAAAGATTTTACAATGTATCAGAGAAAATTTCACACTGTATCAGAGCAAATTTTATAATGTATCAGAGCAAGTTAAAAAAAATTTTAGGGTGTATCAGAGTAAGTTAAATTTCTTAAGATGTATCAAGGTAAATAAAATTTCAAAAGATGTATCAAGGTGAGCATATGTAAAGCATTGTACTTAGCATTGTATTTTTGATATTGTTCTTTAAATTTTCAATTCATTCATTAATTTCCCATAATTTGTAGTTTTGATTGCTTTTTCTTTAATTGCTCATAATTTTTCTTTAATTGCTCATAATTTATGGTTTTGCTTTGGATGGCTTTTTGTTTAATTTCTGTCTGATACCAAATTTCTTAAATTTTTGTTTAATTTCTCCAATTTTTGTTTAATTTCTCCAATTTTTGTTTAATTTCTCTAATTTTTGTTTAATTTCTCCCCCTTTTTGACATCATCAAACATGGTTAACTCTTCTTTTTTTTTTTGAAACATTCTTTAATTTCTTCCCTTTTAGAGTTTATCACAGATGTTTGCTCCCCCTTAATATAGCAATTATCAACAGCAAACAACAACAAAGAGAAGACAATATTTCAACAAGGAGAATATATATAACCAAAATATGATCAACATCATTACAAAAGGTAGAAATATAAGTAACAGATGATTCCATTAATACCATAATTGTTTCATTACATAGTTCTTAAAATAAAAGTCAACTAGCTAATTGTCAATACATGACCCCAAAATTCAGATCCTAGAACAAGACACTAACTCCTAGGACCTAGTAATGATCAAGACAAATCATGGATCGGAGTCATCAGATATGGTATGAGAAGCTGATGGATCAGAAGTGCGTCCTCTACCCCGTCTGCCTCTGGCACGAGCAGGAGAGCGAGATGAACTGGGAGGCTGAGTACGCTGAGATGCTAAGGACTGAACAGAAAGGGTGAGTCTGATAGAATCAAGTACGTTCAGTGCTCTGAAAACAGATTGAAGTAGAGCAGTGAACTGAGTGGTAGCATGCTCACTCGATCCTCGGATCTCTTTCCTCAGTAATTCATATCCACCTTCTAGAGCTCCTCTGAGCCTGCCAGCCTCTGCAGTGAGGTCTGTGACCTCAATAGTTGACTCCTGTGGCTTGGGATGGGCCAAAGCAAGGACTTGCCCCTGCAAGTCAAGAACTCTGCCAGTCAGTCTCCAGACTGTGTCTTCAAGTTGCTGAATCCGGATGGACTGATCTGATATCATCTGAAATACAGTGGAGATGTGGGGAGTCATGGTCTGATCAGAAGAGGTGGCTCCAGGTGCAAAAGAAGTATTACTCCACTGGCTAGACAGCAAAGAAGCCACACGCTGTGATATATGCTCGATCTGATCGTCAGCCAGTCTGAACTCTGAATGAGGTGCTCTGCTCTCTGGCTGATACACTGGTGTAAACTCTGAAGGGCCAGCCTCTGTATCAGGAATGAACTGGATATGTGGTGATGCTGCCCTGAAGTCATGGACAGGAGATGATGGACCTTCTTCTTCTACTCTCTCTTCAGTTCTGACTTCAGCTCTATCTTCAGTTCTCTCTTCAGTTCTCTCCTCAGATCCCTTGATCCAACCACCATCAGTCTTTATAAATCCCATTCGGTGCAGGGTGTGTTGGTTGAAAGTGTCCACATGAGAGAGCTTAGTAGAAGCCTCCCCCTCACAGCTAACTCCAAACCTCCTAAATACTCTAGTAAGGGCCATACCATAAGGCAAGTGTGCCTTGGATCTGTTCAAAGTTTCTCTCATGGCCTCTATCATAAGTGCAGGGAGGTTCAGGGGGGTCTGAGTGATGACATGAAACATGACACATACATCTCTGCTGGAAAGTAAGTCATGTCTACCACTCCTAGGAAAGAAGAGCTTTGTTACCATCTGATGCAGGACCCTCATCTCAATGGACAAAATCTTTGCTTCCAATTTGTTTAAACTTCCTGAATAGGTTTCTCCTAGAATAATTCTGATCCCCTCTTCTTTTACTGGGAGTTCCATATATGAGTATCCTTCACTAGGCAACTGAAGTATTTCTCCCAATATCCTAGAATCCAAGCAGATATCAATTCCCTTGACTGTTGAAGTCACTGACCCACTTCCATAAAGTAGATTCTGGTAGAATTCTCTAACTAGGTCAACATAGGTGACTTCCTTAAGGGAGCAGTAGAGTTTCCATCCTTGATTTTTAATCTTACTTGCAAAAGTAAAGCCCTCTTTCTCAAAGAACCGAAAATCTATATTTTTCCCGGTTTCGACTTTTCTATCGGAAAGAGGATTCTTACTGGGGCTTTGCAGGGATTGAGAGGGACCTTGAGTAGGTACTGAAACTGGAGTGGGAGCAGTTGAAGACTGAGCATGCCTTTTCTTTCAGACAATTTCTTCAGGCTCACGGATTGACTTTCTTCTTTGGGGAAGTTTCATCTTCGGAGCCATATTCAATAAAGTAGCAGACAAGAAGACTTGAATTGAGTGGAGGAGGGATCACAAGATTGTAAAGAGGGATTTTGGTGGAGAGAAGAAGTGGATTTTGGAAGTTCGGTAAAGTGCTAGGGCACGTTCCAACCGCGCCAAGCAATGCGAGAAAGCACAAAAAAAATCCCTTTCTAAGGTGGCGATTTTTGGTGGAGAGGAGGAGGGAGAATTGCCTCGAAATTAATCCTTGGATTTGGAGTAAAAAGAGTTGGAGAAGACGGCTTTTGGAAGGAAGACGATGAGAAGATGAGTCATCTCACGAACAGGGATCCAGTATAAAAACAATGAACCCGATGGAAGTTTGAGGAAATAACAAGTTTGCCATTGAGTCGACTCATGGGGGTCGACTCATGAAGTTCAAAAATTCAGAAAAAATACGAATAAATTCCAGAAAAATTCAAAATTTTGGGAGAAGGAATTTTGCTCAATGATAAGTTTTTAGAATGATAAATTTGAGCTTTTGGGATCGGGATAAATGTTGGAAATTGAGCTCTAAGAGTTTTTTGACATCAATTCTTTGGAAATTGAGAAATTTAAGCATATGGATCTAGAATTCCTAGATTTCTCCTAATTTCACAGAATCTATCCTCACTAAGGGCCTTTGTAAAGATATCAGCTAATTGATTTTTAGTGCAAACATATTCAAGAATTACATTTTTGTTTTGAACATGTTCTCTTATAAAATGATATCTTATTTCAATATGTTTGGATCTTGAGTGTTGAATTGGATTTTTAGATAGATTTATGGCACTTGTGTTGTCACATCTTATTGGTGTTTCATTAAGTTTGATTCCAAAGTCTTCGAGTTGTTGCTTAATCCACAAGATTTGAGCACAACAACTTCCGGCTGCAATGTATTCGGCCTCAGCCGTAGACAGTGCTACCGAATTTTGTTTCTTGCTAAACCATGAGATTAGGTTAACTCCAAGAAATTGGCAAGTTCCACTTGTGCTTTTTCTATCTAATTTACATTCAGCAAAATTAGCATCTGAATATCCTAATAAATTAATTTGTGAGTCCTTAGAGTATCATAACCCTAGAGTTTGAGTATCATTTAAGTATCTAAGGATTCTTTTAACAGCATTCAAATGAGATTCTTTAGGATTAGATTGATATCTAGCACATAAGCAAACACTAAACATGATATCAGGCCTACTTGCAGTTAAATATAATAATGAGCCAATCATACCTCTATAGTATTTTAAGTCTACACATTTACCTTCATCATCCTTGTCAAGCTTACATGAGGGACTCATTGGTGTGCTAATTTGTTTGCAGTTCTCCATTCCAAATCTTTTGAGTAGTTCCTTGGTGTACTTGCTTTGGGTGATGGAGATTCCCTCTTTTGATTGTTTGATTTGGAGTCCGAGGAAGAAGGTGAGTTCTCCCATCATGCTCATCTCGAACTCCCCCTGCATAAGCTTAGCAAAGTCTTGACAAAGGGATTCATTAGTAGACCCAAAAATTATGTCATCAACATAAATTTGTATAACTAGCATATCATTTTGATTTCTTTTAATAAATAGGGTTGTATCTACATTACCTCTTGAAAAACCATTATTTAGTAGAAATTTGCTTATCCTTTCATACCATGCTCTAGGTGCTTGTTTTAATCCATATAAAGCTTTATTTAATCTAAAGACATGATTAGGAAAAACATGATTTTCAAATCCAGGGGGTTGTTCTACATATACTTCTTCAGAGATATATCCATTTAAAAATACACTTTTAACATCCATTTGAAATAATTTGAATTTCATAAAGCAAGCATATGCAAGTAGAAGTCTAATAGCTTCTAATCTAGCAACAGGTGCAAAGGTTTCATCAAAATCAATTCCTTCTTCTTGATTATATCCCTTAGCAACTAGTCTTGCTTTATTTCTAATTATATTTCCATGCTCATCTAATTTGTTTCTAAAGACCCATTTTGTGCCAATTATTGAATAATCTTTAGGTCTTGATACTAAGGTCCAAATATTATTTCTTTCAAATTGATTAAGTTCCTCTTGCATAGCATTAATCCAATTATGATCATTTTCAGCTTCTTCAAAAGTTTTAGGTTCAAGATGAGATACAAAAGCACAATGATTAACTACATCTCTAAGTGAAGAACGGGTTTTTACTCCATGCTTAGGATCACCAATTATTAACTCCTTAGGGTGGTTGTGAACATACCTCCATTCCTTGGGTAGGTCATTTGTACCTTGAGGTTGTTCTTGAATTTCTTCACCTCTCTTATTTTGTTCGTCTTCTTGATCCTTGTCTTCTGGAGTTGCTGAATCTTTCAGAGTGATCTCCTTCATACCTTCTATTAGTGGATCTGCATCATCAACACCCTCATTCTTCCTTGAAGGAAGATCGTTAGATTCATCAAAAACAACATGTATGGACTCCTCAACTACTAAGGTTCTTTTGTTGAAAACTCTAAATGCTTTACTAGTGGAGGAGTAACCTAGAAAGATTGCTTCATCTGATTTTGCATCAAATTTACCAAGTTTTTCTTTGCCATTATTTAATACAAAACATCGGCAACCAAAAATATGAAAATATACAATATTTGGTTTTCTTCCTTTCCAAAGTTCATAGGGGGTTTTCTTTAAAAATTGTCTAATTAAAGCACGATTTAAAATGTAACATGCTGTGTTAATTGCTTCCGCCCAAAAATATCTTGAAAGGTTGCTTTCACAAAGTATGGTACGGGCCATTTCTTCTAAGGTTCTGTTTTTCCTTTCAACTACCCCATTTTGTTGGGGTGTCCTAGGAGCAGAGAAGTTATGGCCAATTCCATTTTCATCACAAAAATTTTCAAAATCTTAATTTTCAAATTCAGTTCCATGATCACTTCTAATATTTTGAATTGAAAACCCTTTTTCATTAGAGACTTTTCGATGAAATTTAGTGAAAATATGAAAAGTTTCATTTTTGTGAGCCAAAAAGAAAATCCAAGTAAAACGAGAGTAATCATCTATAATTACAAAGCCATATCGTTTTCCTCCTAGACTAGTGGTTCTGGTTGGTCCAAATAAGTCCATATGTAAGAGCTCTAAAGGTCTAGAAGTTGAAACAGTATTTTTGAATTTTAAATGAAACTCTAGTTTGTTTTCCTAATTGGCATGCATCACAAATTCTATCCTTTTCAAAATTCAGTTTTGGCAAACCAAGAACTAAATCCTTCTTAATTAATTTTGAAAGAGAATGCATGCTAATATGTGCAAGTCTACGATGCCACAGCCAACTAGTTTCATTAATTTTAGCATTCAAGGATACTAGGCATTGCATGTCTAATTTGGCTAAGTCATTCAAATCTACCATATAAATATTGCCATGCCTATGTCCTATAAATTTAATGCCATCATTAATAGGACTAGTCACAATGCAAACAGATGATTCAAAAACTACTTTATACCCTTTATCACAGAATTGACTAATGCTAAGTAAGTTATGCTTTAAACCTTTAACTAATAAAACATTCTCAATGTATTTGGAGGGAGTGATACCAATGTTACCTATCCCGATGATCTTTCCTTTGCCATTATCTCCAAAGGTAACCATCCCTCCATCCTTAGCATCAAGCGTGATGAATTGTGATTCATCACCAGTCATGTGTCTCGAGCATCCACTGTCAAGATACCATTTCTTGTTTCCTTCTTGGGATGCTAGACACACCTGCAAGCAAAGGTCAAGTTTCTGTCTTAGGTACCCAAGCTTTCTTGGGTCCTTTTAGGTTAGTCAAAATGGTTCCTTTTGGAACCCATATTTTCTTTGTGTTTGCATATTTGTTAATAAGACATGTGTATGATTTATGTCCTATTCTTCCACATTTGAAACAAGTAATATTTGTAGTCTTGTTACTTGAATAATTTACATAAATATCCTTCAAAAATTTTTGTTTCTTCAGAGGTTTATAGCCAAGTCCAGCCTTATCATATATAGCTTTCTGATTATCAAGAATCATGTTTAGTTTGTTTGAGCTTAAGGTGAACTTATCTACTATAGATTTCAGCTTGTTAATTTCATCCTTTAAGTTTTGATTTTCTTGAATCAAGATAAATTTTTCAATTGAAAGGTTTTCAGCTTGTTTCACTAAGGATTGATTTTCCAATTTCAGTTCTTTGTTTTTCTTCCCTAGTTTCTTTAATTCATCAATTGAATCATAGAATGCTTCATGCAATTTTTCAAAAGTAAATTCACCAGTGGATTCAGAAGTTACCTCATTTTCGTGTGCCATCAGGCACAGGTTGGCTTGTTCTGTTGAGATTTTCTCGTCGGAGCTTGAGTCATCACTCACACTCCAAGTCGCCATCATTGCTTTCTTTTTGAACTTTTTGGGACCTTTCTTCAGTTGTGGACATTCGGATCTGAAATGTCCCGACTTCTTGCACTCGTAGCATATAAGGGGTTGATCTTTCTCTTTTTCTTTGCTTTGTTCCCCTTTTGTGAACTTCTTTCTCATCCCCTATTTTCTTTTTCTTAGAAACTTCTTAAATTTTCGGGTGATGAGTGCCATCTCTTCATCCTGTTCTTCATCTTCAGTGTCATCCGTTTCATAATCAGGCGAAGTTGTGGATTTGAGGGCAATGGTTCTTTTCTTTTTGACTTCATCCTCTTGATGTTGCTTCATGCTAAGTTCATGAGTCATCAAGGATCCAAGAAGCTCTTCTAGAGGTAGAGTGTTCAAGTCCTTTGCTTCTTGGATGGCAGTCACCTTGGCTTCCCAAGTTCTAGGCAATGACCTGAGAATCTTCCTTACAAGTTCACTGTTAGTATAAGATTTGCCAAGACTCTTCAAACCATTAATTATATTAGTAAAACGAGTAAACATAGCAGTTATGGACTCATCATGCTCCATTTTAAACAATTCATATCTATGTACAAGCATGTTTATTTTAGTCTCTTTTACTTGATTTGTTCCCTCATGGGTTACTTCTAACCTATCCCATATTTCTTTAGCAGATGCACAAGTAGAAATGCGATTAAATTTATTTGCATCTAGTGCACAATAAAGAACATTCATAGCTTTGGCATTTAATTGTGTCAATTTCTTATCAACCTCATCCCATTCTTTCTCGGGTTTGGTTGACTCCTCACCATCTATAATCTTGGTGGGTGTGTGAGGACCGTTCACTATGATACTCCACATATCATAGTCGAGTGCTTGTATGAATATCTTCATCCGAGCTTTCCAATAGGTGTAATTAGACCCATTGAAAAGTGGAGGTCGGTTTGTAAATTGCCCCTCAGCTAGAGAAGTACCGACATGGGTTGCCATATATCTTTGGCTCTTTGATTGTTAGATCAAAGAAGGGCTAGAGCACCGGGCTCTGATACCACTTGTTGCCCAGCTATGCAACCCAAGAGGGGAGGGTGAATTGGGTTTCTAAAAATTTTAGGCTTAATTAATTACTTATGATGAACAAGATAAAGATTTTAATTCAATATTAATTACCTAAAGCAGGAATGCAAGGATATAATAAAGAAATAAAGTGAAGCGATAAAGCACACCACAAACACAAGGATTTATAGTGGTTCGGTGCCAACCTTGCACCTACATCCACTCCCCAAGCTCCTACTTGGGAATTTCAATCCACTATACTTGTATTCAACCCGAATACAAAACGTCGGAAACTCCGACACTAGCTATCCCAAGCTAGTCTACTTATTTCTCGGGTACAAGTAAACCCAAAACACTCCGATTTCAGGTTCGGATCAACCTTTCCTTGTTTTGAAAATCCTTCAAAAACAAGAACAATTACTTACAAGAGTAAGAAAATTTAGAGCACAAATTAATACAATAACAGCTCCTTAAATGAGTGAATATAATAATTAAAAAATACTTTACTCAAATGAAGAAACCCTTTTTGAATTTTCTCAAGGTGGATGAACGCTTGAATGAATGCTTGAGAAGAGGATGATCGTTGATTGAAGATCTCTTGAAGGCTTTGAAAGATCTCTAGATCAAGGTTGAAACAATAGGCGTGACAAATCCTCTCTTTGAATGCTCTTGAATCTCTTTCACAATCTCTCGTGTGGATTTTGGATCCTCTTTTCTTTTTCTCTCAAATATCTCGTTGATCACTTTTTCGTATATTTTTGGATCCTCTCAATGAATTTGATCTCTCGTTTGATCTGCCGATTGATCTGCAATTTCTTTCACCATTTGAAACATTTTATAGCATTAGAAGCAAGAGAAAACATATTAGGCAGAAAAAGAGTCGTTAGAGCATTTTTAGGAAGCATAAAAGGCAATTAAAATGGATAAAAAAATAGCCGTTGCTGACATTTTCCGTCGCAGGGGTCGACTCATGAGTCGACTCATGCTTCAGGAGTCGACTCATGAGTCGACTTCTGTTGCAAAGACCAGAAACATGGATTTCTGGATTTTTTGGCCCAAATCAGCATAGGTCGACTCATGAGTCGACTCATGCCTTGTGGGTCGACTCATGAGTCGACTCACAGGTCGTGCCAAGCCAAAAATCCAATGTGCCATGAGAATTTTTTTGCGTGCCAGTCAGCTCATAGTGCCATGAGTTGACTCATGAGTCGACTCATGCACTTCAAACCTTCATAACTTCAAAAATATAAGTCCAAAAATAATGAAATTTTCACCAATAGTTTACAAATCATTTGTTCTATCAATTGATACTATCAAATCAGCATTTTAGTAAAATTATGATTTTGCCCTTGAAGAGCATAAAGACTTTTTCAATTTAAAATTATTTGTATCCCTTCAATCTGCTTTGTAATCATCAAAATCAATCTAGGAGCAACAATGATCAAGTCACCCTTTACTGAAAAGGGTGAACGAGCTAGCGATGGGTACGTCTACTTTATGAAGCACTAGTCTGAATTATTTGAAATGTTCAAATGAATCTGCAGTAAAGTAAAGAAACAAACTAGGAAGAATATTAGAACTCTTTGGTTTGACTGAGGAGACGAATACCTTTCCAATGAGTTTTTAATATATATAGGAGAGAATGAGATTCTCTCATAATGAACACCTCCTGAGACACCACTACATAATGGCATCTCGAAAAGGAGGAATCAAACCTTTTCATGATGGAGTTTGCATGTGAGTCTACCGATCTCTTTTTGGGATTGTGCTCTTGAGACTACATGCAATGTTCTGAATAATATTTCAAACAAATCAGTCACAAAAACTCCAAATGAGATATGGATTGGGTGTAGACCGATACCCTCTTTCCTTAAGGTTGGGAGAGTTTGATTTATGTAAAATATTTATATATCGATAAGCTTGGGTTTCGATCCAATAATTGTTTAATTATAGGGTACCCTAAGGAGTCTAGGGCATACTACTTTTACCATACTGAAGAATAAAAAGTGTTTGTCAGCAGCAGGATATTCTTTTTGGAAAAGAAGTTTCTTATAAAAGGAATTGATGCCACTAAGGTTGAACTTGAAGAAGTTCAATAGATAGAAGTACTAACATAGACAAGTAGAAATATAGAATTAGATTTATTTAGATCAAATCTAGAGCCCATTGTTGAGGCACCTTTAAGGAGATTTGGTAGAGTATCATGTCAGCCAGACAAAGACTATGGTTTCTTGGTCCGGGATGGATATCCTATTGAACTAGATGAAAACAATAAAGATCTGATCACTTACAAGGATGCGATGCAGCGATCCAACTCTGACAAATGGCTTGATGCCATAAAATTTGAGATGGAGTCCATGGAGATCAATGACGTATGAACATTAGTTGATCCACCTATAGGGGTAAGATCCATAGAATGTAAATAGATTTTTAAAAGAAAAAGAAACACAGATGGAAAGGTGGAGACCTATAAAGTCTATTTAGTTGTCAAGGGATATCGTCAGCATTATGGTATTAACTATGACAAGATATTTTCTCCTGTGGCAATGCTCTCAAAGTTGGAACATATGTTTTGATAAGATCAAAATATATGGCTTCGTTGGAAATGAAGAAGAACCCTGCATATACAAGCGGGCTAATGGTTCTGTAGTCATATTTCATGTACTGTATGTAGATGATATACTCTTGATAGAAAATGACATTCCTGCTTTATAAAGTATAAAGCTATAGCTATCATCGTAGTTCTCTATGAAGAATTTAGGAGAAGCATCCTATATCATAGGGATGAAGATCTATAGAGATAGATCTAAGAGGTTGCTTGTGTTATCTAATCCACATACATAGATATCATGCTGCAATGGTTCAATATGAAGAATTTTAAGAAAGGCTGTCTCTCAATAGACCATAAAATTACTCTCTCTAAGAAGGATTGTCTGATAATTTCTTAAAAAAGAAAGTATATGAGTAGAGTCCCATATGCTTCGACAGTGGAATATATCATGTACACCATGACATGTATGAGACAGAATGTAGTATACTCACTAGAGGTAGTGAGTAGGTATCAATTTGAACTAGATAAGAACTATTAGAAGGTTGTAGAGATAACTCTTAAGTATTTGAGAAATATTAAAAGAACCAATGGCTAATCTATGGAGATATTGATTTGAAACTTATAGGATATATTGATTCCAATTTTAATTAGATCATGATGATGGCAAAAGTGTGTCTAGCTATGTGTTTATTCTAAATTAAGGAGCAATGTACTGAAAAAATTTCAAGCAACATATCGTAGCCAATACGAGGCAGAGTACATTATGGCATCTAATGCTGGTAAGAAAGTGGTCTGATTGAGGAAGTTCATAAGTGAGCATTCGAGTGGCACCCTCTATTGATAGTCCTCTTTTATTGTATGTGATAGCACTGGAGCCACAATTCAAGCTAATTAATAGTGATCACACTAGAGAATCAAACATACTCTGCATCGCTATAACCTTATATAAGAGGTCATGGATAAAAGTGATGTTGATCTTCAAAAGATCGAAGGAAAAAAAAATTAGTGGACCCATTTGCTAAAGCCTTCGAAATCAAAGAGTTTGATGAACTTAAACGAAAGATGGATATTAGATATTGTAATGATTGGCTTTAGTCTAAGTGGAAGTTGTTAGAAAATATATCCTAAAACCAATCATTTGGATGATTATGCTCTTGAAAAATTGTATATGAATTATGAATTAATAAATATTATTTAGTATTATTCATCACAAGATGTACATCTTCCTTATAGAACTCTAATATTGTGATGAAGTCCTTAGAACTATATGACAATCGATAAAGAAGAATTTATTGAATAGTTCTTAAACATGTTCATGACCAAATAAGACATCATTAAAGGATGATTATGTTTATCAAGAGTGGATCATTATGTGCTATATAGATTGGTTGTCATCTTAATTAAGGAGTGTGGAGATACTGATATGGCATACAGGTGAGATGTAAGAGTACATCATCACTGAATAAGTGACTCATTTGCGAAGCGCTCTGCTATCAAGGATTACTCACAAAGAATATGGATAAAAGTGTCCCTCCAACATGAGATTATCATGGTGACTTGCAAGCAACTCACTGAGCTTTGATATAGAACTACCTGAATTTTTGATTCAGTGATGAAAGATTTCTGCACATAGTTAATTACTTGTGGCAGTCGGTGTGTAGATTAAGATGGGATTGATCTCTTTATATTTTAGGAGTTGATGCATCACTGTATTTCAATGGAGTAAGATCTTAACTTAGGCAATCCATGTGATGGATCATAGGATTTAAAAAAGATTGAAATATAATGTGGATGACTAATCCAAGATTGACAGTTAAATCCTAGGTCGTCCTGAGTATTCAGGATCAAAGGAATAAATTATACGATAACTATATTTCTAGGTTCTTGAGTATTGCCTTGCAAATATTCAACATATCTAGATGTCGAGAACCATTATCAGATGATAACTTTGATTAGTATGAAAAATAGTTTCTACACTATCGGCTTAATGTTTGAACTTATAGAGTCATGCATAAAGTCAGACAAAGTAGGAAAGAGTGGACCTATGTCTATGCATTCAATTTAGAAGTATGTGACTTGATTGAACAAATAGATTAGCTTAATTAAGAATTAAGTTAGAGGTCATATGAGATTAAAGAGTTGTCTATGTCTAGCTAGCACTGGACATGAGGTACAGGTTTAATTTCAGGAATGATAATGATCTGATCAGTGATCCAAAGAATTTTTTGAGAGAATGAATTTGAGTTCTAATTAAATTAGATTAAATTTGATTTAACTGGACCTAATTTAGGTAAGACTAATTGGATTTAATATCTAAGTTGGACTTGGAGCTAAATCTTAATTGGATTAGGAATAGCAATCTTTTTGAAATGGATTTGAATTGGAATTGTATTAACCCAAATATGTGCCAAATTTGATTTGCATTTTATGATGCCTTAATTATCTGATTTTATCTCTTATTATGGGTGGCCAAATGGGCTGATTTGGCACCTAATGTGGGATGCCCGATCCCCTTGGGCGTAAGCTATTAGGTGGTGCCAAGTGTTGATGCCATTCCTACATGGTTTGGGTTTTCCATATGGCATAAGGAGATTGAATTTAATTCAAATTAATTAAATCTGATCTCCAAGTGGGACTTGGAGTTTGAGAGTTCAAATTAGATTAGGACTAAGGGTTTTAAATGCCTATATAAGAAGAGCTATGGACATGGGGTGACAATAAGATGAATAAGGCTATATAGGGGTGTGAAAAAGGATAGAGGAAGAGAGAGAGACTCAACGTCCCCCTCCCTCGGCATGTGACCCTTGGCACATGGCATTTCTCTTTCAGGCATGGAGCACCACTTTAGGCATCCTCCTTCTCCTCTAGGCCTCTTTTAGTTATTTGAAATCTGATTTCAAAAGCTGCCTCTTTCTTCCTTCGTGTTGGTTGATTATCCCTCTTCTCTACAGAGATTGGCGTGCATACGAAGTAGAGAGTCTGTGCATTCAGACCTTGCAAGCCATCATATTCGAGTTCTCTTGGAGATTTGGATTCTTATTCTACTATGATTTAGATAATTTATGAAGGTTATAAATTAATAGAATAAAAAAAATTTTTAGATGCACCCTGACAATCCGATCAAATTGGATGAATTTTTCTTTCACATACTCTTTCACTGAAGTGATAATTTGAATTAATCACATTGACTCCTTTCTGACCAATGATTATGCCTCCATCAAATCTCATCTTATCTATTGTCCCTATGAAGTATACCTTTGAATCTTTGCACAAATAGAAGGAATGATTCTGGTGGAAGTCCTATCGATAAATGCATTCTCATTCAGTATACCAAATAATCAATCTAAGCTCTCTGGATGATCAGTCTATGGAGGTGGAGTTATTTTTGTCTAAACTATTGGATCCTCAATCTTGACATCTATTATAGCATGAGTGCTGGTATGCAAACATATGAAGAAGATCCTATTGGTCATAATAGTTGCATTTCTACACTCAACTGGCTGGCATTGATATCCTTAATACCCTCGACATCATCTCAAACCAACATAAATTTCAAATATATTACTACTTGAGATAATCCTAGGTGCTCCCAGCATGCATCCAATATTATCAACATCTATCTCAATCAGCATATCTTTTACTTTGAAAACTAGACTTTCAACTCTCACTTTTATGCAAACATAAAATTTTCTCACTGATCTAAAGTAGGTGAACAAACCTAAGGAGTTAATAAATTTTCAGTCCATCAACAGATATTCTTAGTGTCCGAGCTAACTTATATCATCCAACACAATACGGACACTTTAAACTTATGAGTCTAAAGTTTCAACCACGAACTTTATGTTTCCAAAGAATTCTTGAACTGAGTTCAGATAGATCAAAATAAAATAGAATTTTTTAGCCCAATCTCTTAATTTTCTATCCAATTAAAATTCTTTCTTGCTCTAGAAACTCAAAGATTATTTTGATGCTTAGTCCTTCTTTCTTGCATGGGAGAATGATTTAGAAAAGCCTTAAACTTTTAAATTTCTACATGGGACTTTCTCTTCTTTTGTGCCAATTACTTTCAAGCTGCCATTGGAGAACAAGGACCACAAGGATAGGGTGGAAATGAAAAGAAAGATCCAATTTTGATGGAAGAGGGGTTTGAAAGGAATTATGGCTTGAGAAAATTAGAAATAGAATGATAGAGCCTTGGGACATTTTTACTTGATAAACCCATCCTAAACATAAGGGTCAACTCCTGTTAAACTCGAGTCGACTCTTAATGAGGGGTAGACTCTAATAAAATTGGGGATCGATTGCTTAGAGAACTATTTTTCTTCTTGAAACCATGGTCTTCTAGTCTAAGAGTCGACTCCTTAATGCAGAAAATAGTTCAACAAGTTTTGATTCAAAAAAAATATAGTCAAATTGAATTAAAATCAATAGTAAATCAATTCAGTGATCAAGAATAATATTTGAATCAATTTGGGGGATCAAGAACTAATTAAATTGGACAAGATTAAATCAAGTAAGATCAAATCAAAGGAGATCTAGATAATGGCTCTAAGAGTTAGGTTCAACTAGGAGATTTTCAAAGCCTTAAAGATCAAGCTAAGATGCATTGCAAATCAACAACATCAAGCACTTGATATTTTATAAATGGATGACTTATCTTGAAGTTCTTAGATCATGCAGTTCTTAAGGGATTTCAATAATTGCATGTCTTTTGAGAATGTCAAAGTTAGATTTGTGATATTAGTATATAAGTAATTTGTTATCCAATTAAATTTTTTTATTTAAATTTAAGTCTCTCAAAACAGCATGATATGGAGGGACTAAGATAACTTGCTGAAGTTAAAATTAGGATTTATGCTCATAAGGCTTGATGCTATACATAAAATAAAAAGAGTATGATGATCAACATATTCAAGCAATAGAGCAAGATTATTGCAAATTAATTAATGATTGAATCATTCAAATGATGGAGTATGATTATTATAAATTATCAAAATCAAATATTTGAACTAAATAATTTTAGTATATATATTGATGGCTTGATGTGTGAAGAGTTTAACATTTACCAAACATCATTACCTATCCTTTTTCATTCAAAAGTATCCATCTTTAAAAATTTCTCTTTTCATTCTATTAGATGCTTGGAGTACCTACAAAATTATTTTATAATTTTTAGTATCCAAACGATTTTTGATCCGTTAACGTTAAAGCACATAGTTTCTTTTGGAATCTAAATTTATTTTACCAAAGTGTGACCAATTCTTTTAAAATTATATTCTGAAATTTTATGACCTACTTTGTTATATCTATAGCAAATAATTGAATGATTTTCATAAAAAGCCCTTGAAAATATATTTTTGAATATTTTTTATTTTTTTAAAGAATTCAAACTAATTTTAATTTTCTAGAAAATAAATTTTTGACTTTTCAATATTAATTTAAGCTTTTCATAACTACATGTGAACTTTTCAGCAATTGACTTCAATATTTCAATCTCTTTTCTAAATTTGATATTTTTGTTCATTAAAGATTTTTTAGATTTCAAAAGAATTTCTTTTTCTTCATCTAACATTCTTTTTCTTTCAATAAGTCATCTTTTTTCATCAAAATTTTATTCTTTTCTTTAGATAAAGATATATTAAAACTTTTAAGCTTCTTATTTTTTTAGTCTTAACTTTTTATATTTATCCATTAAATCATTGAAGACTTCATATAATTCATCAAATATAAAATCAAAAGAATTTTCAAGATTTATCTCATTATTATTAGCCATGAGGCAAATTGGCAATACCTTCTTCCTCTTTCTTATTTTTCTTTTCTATGCCTTACTCCCTCTTAATCAATAATATCTTTCTTTATTTCTTTTTCTTTTTTTTCTTTCCATCCTCATGAGCCATGAGGTATAGGTTGGGGTGAGCTTCTTTTTCTTTTGGAAGCTTGATTCTTCTTTTTGATTTTCTCCCTCGCAAGTTTTTTCTAATTTTTTTTATACTTGCTTAGCTGAAATATATGAAGAAATTACATTAAATGCATCTATGTCTAAAGAACAATAAAGTAAATTTATTGCTTTAGCATTTAGTTGGATTATCAGGCTCAATTAATGCATTGGGTGTGTGTAGACTATTGACTATAATTTTTCATAAATTATAATCGCATCCTTGTATAAAAATTTTTATCCTAGCTTTTCAACAGATATAATTTGATCTATTAAATAGTGGGGTCTATCTACAGAATATTGTTCATTAAATGAGAATTTTTATTTGGATTATTAAGATCTTTAACTCTAGATCGCTAGGTCAACAACAAGTAATAGAGTATCTGTTCTGATATCACTTGTTGCCTAGAAAAATAGCAACCTAAGAGGGGGGTGAATTAGTTTCTTTAAAAACTTTAAGTAAATTAAATTTTAAGCAAATATATGCTTCTAATGAGATTAATTTCAGTGATTGTGTTGTATCTGATATATGCAACAACAGCATTAAAAAAATAAGGGAAGCTATATAAGAATTAAACTAGTGCAAAGCAAATAAGTAAAGCAAGTAACATAGACAAAATAAAACACAACACAAACACAATAAATTATAGTGATTTGGTATAATCCTACTCCTACATCCACTCCTTAAGTTCTCCTTGAGAATTCTACTATAATCCTCCAAATAACAGTGCATTTGTTTTATCCGAGCTCACAAACTAATCTAGTTGATTTTTCAGGATCACTAACCAAAATCTTGCACTGATTATTTTTTAGATTCACAATCAATCCAATTAATTTTACGAACTCACCAACCAAACCTATAATATCCAATTCCGAGCTTAGATGGACCTTTACCCCAAGTTTTTTTCTCCCAAAAATAATTATAAAGAAAATAAAAATACAAGAAGATAGAATTTCAGCACAAATAAAAATAAAAAATAAACTTTTAAAGCTCAAAAAAGTTGCTGATTATTTGCTTGATTGAGACTTGAACTTCTCTTATTTGAAGCTTGAGAGGATGTAGAAAAAGTTGGAGAAGATTTCTATTAAAAGTATACTTAAAATTCTACACTTAGTTTCTCTCTTTTCTTTCTCTTAAGGATATTCAATGGTCCTTATATAAACTGATGTGTTTCTCCTTTTAATCCTCTTCTCTTCACTTTTCATTAAGTTTGAAAGCTTTTAAATCCTTTTTAGAAGCTAAATTAGCCATTTCTAATTGTTAGATAATAAAAACCAGCCATTAAAAATAATTCTGCATACTTTTGAAATTCTACAGAACTAGTCGTTAGACTTTGAGTTGACTGGGATAGGATTTGAGTCAACTCGAGCTATTTGTGAGATCACTCAATTTTTTTTCTCAAAAATCTGATTTTCTATCTTTTTTTTAAGAATTTTAGCTCAAATATTTGAGTCGACTCAAAGATCCAATTGAATTTCTATGAGTCTACTCGGATTTTCTATACTTTTTTCTTTGAGCTGACTTGGATAACACTCGTGTCGACTCAAATATATGTTGGTTGAAATTCTAGTATGTCAAAACTATTTTTCTTCACTATTTTAGCTTGAGTCAACTCAGATAAAATTTGAGTCAACTTGGATCACAGCCAACTAAAAATTTCTGTACATTTTTTTGCTTGAGGGGTTTTTTATCTTCCATCTTTGAGAACTTCTTCCACCTTGATTTCTAAGGTCTTTGACAGCATTTAGGGTTCCAAAAGCTTCTTGTTTGAGTCTCATTTGACTATCAATCATTATTCTTTTGAGAGAATTTTTTTACAAATAATTTTTTTATTTTAAGCACCTAAAAAATCCTATATTCACTTATGAACACATAATTAGTACCATAATCACTCAATATTTAGTAATCATCAAAATCAATTATAGGGTCAACATGCAAAAAATTATATAAAGTATTAGAAAGTCATATATATTATTCAAGATATCATATATATATTCACAAGAAGTCATATATATTGTTCTAGATGTTATATATATTCATAGAAAGTCATATAAGATGTAGGAATTATATATTATTCAGGATGTCATATATATTTTATAAAAAAATTATATATAATATTCAAAATATCATATATATTTTTAAAAAATCATACAAAATATCAAAAAATATATATATTATTCAGAATGTTATAAAGACTAAAAAGTCATATATATTGTTCAAAATATCATATATATTCATAAAAAATTATATAAGATATTAAAAAATAATAATACTATTCTTTCTTTGTTCTGTAGAGGGAAAGATATTTTTATCACTAAAAATGTGAGAAAGAAAAAATTGGCTGGCATTCAATATTTATCCCATCATTAAATATGCTACGTGGTCCAATATGTTTGGATAGTGTGCTCCATGTCAATTTTATTACACCACATGCAGTACATAAAGACTTTCTTATATGTGGAATGGGTCTAATATTTGAATTCAACCTAGGCCCATAGATCTTCAAGAATGGTTTGGGTCAGGACTAAATGGATTAGGTCACTAATCCCTATCCATTTGTAGCCTTGTGCTTCTTTGCACATAATTGGTGGGAGACTGAAGGCAATTTTGGATTGAGAAGTGGGCACATTAACCCTCAATGAAGAAGGTGACAGTTGCATTTGGGCTATGGAGGACTACTGCACCAAACCCATACTGGTTGTTAATGAATATGAGGATATAAAAGGGCTATCACAATCTCATAGAGTTGGTACCAGAAATTTTTTTTTTTGGGTAAATATACCAAAAGTTCAGTAGAGTGGTTTTGTGTGTGATTGACTCTACCAATTTGTGGAAGCATTCTACCCTTGCATGGAATATTCGTGAACAATTTTTTCCTAGAAGATAAAACTAAAAACAGACTAAATATGGATCAGATACTATATCCATATCTATATTTTTTTATTTAATAAATATAAATATGGATACAAATAATCAGATACAAAAATTTATATACATATGTATTTTAAATAGAAATGGATACAAATCAGATTATAGAAATATGGACATAAATATAGATATAAATTAGATGATTAAACTTTATGACTATAGAATCAAAGATATTACTAAGTGGATGACAAATCAAATAAATAGCATATTAATATATTTTTTATTAAAAATTCATAAATATTATATAAAGTTAAGTAAAATTATAAATAAAATTAGATATTCAAATACCATTTGAAAAATTATCTATCTATATCTATTTTTTAATAGATATAAATATGTATATTAATTGAATAAACTTCTATCTACATCCAGATAGATTCAGATATGAGAACATATCTAGATGGACCACCAATGATCCTCCACTCAAATATGAGAATGAAAGGTAAGATATAAGTTGATTAAAGTAATAATTTTTTCAATGATATGCATCAAAAGTGAATTTTCCAGAAATAAGCAAAGATTTGGCTCTAGCATAACTCAGTAAAAATAAAGTGTTACAATAAAGAAAATCATTAAACTAGACAATAGTGGATGATACAAAAACTTAATTGCTAATCAAATACAACCCCCTATGAAATAAGCAGCTGCTCAATTCAACCATACAAACCTATATGTAGATCACTAAGCTTATAGGATAAGTTAGGAACAAGTCTGAAAACTTCAGCTACTTCAAAGCGGTATCTTGCTCTGAAGCCACCTCATCAAGGAGAGCTAAGTTCTAGTTGGTTAGAAGCCCCTAAGGCTAGTAATGTGCGAGGCTTCATGTGAATCGAGCCTCAGTTAAGATGCATTGATATCAGCTGAGGAGTTCTAGGTGTCATCCGGTACGGAGGGTATAGAGGTAGACCACATTTCTGCTCTGAAGGAGTGTTATGATATAGTTAGACAAAGGAGCTGTTGGTCAAGTTATACATGAGCAACTCAAGCAATTAGAAGAGCAAGTGGGGTTTGGGGTCGAGCCTGATATTGAGGAAAGGGATGAGCAGGATTTTGAAGATTTGAAGAAAGCTAATAATGATACAAATGTTGAAGTATTAGCTAAGAATGAGAAGAATTTAAGGAAGTCATCAAGAATTAGGAAAGCTCCAAGTTCACTTAGAAGACTATGTGTAGAAAAGTTAGTTAAAAGTAGCTAAGCTTTATGTTAATACTATTAATAAGCCTTGTAATCAAAGTAACTAAGATGATTTGTTACTAGACTATAAAAGTCTAGTTGATATGTAACATAAACCATTCTGAAAATTGATAATAAATGTGAGACTTCAGTCTCTTTTGGATAGGTTGCTTCTCCTAAAGCAGTAACATTGGTGGTTTCATTGAGAGTAGCTATATTGGTGAAAATCAATGGGTGCTTCTACAAGAAATCAAGGTGCTACCGTGGATGCGAATACAGATGAGATTTGTGACTTGAAGAATCATATGGCGTGTCTTCAAGCTGAAACTCAGGCTCAGTTGAGTTTGCAAGGATCTCAAATTGAGAGGCTGAGTACTCAAATGGTGGAGTTGATGTCCCTTATCAAGAATCAACATAATCAACCTCCTGCTGTTAATTAAATGGCGGTTGGTTCACAGTCTCCACAAGAGGTGAGGATGCAACATTCTGATGTAGGGAATTCTTGGGGATCAAGATCTCATAAGCCCTATAAGATGGACGTTCCAGTCTTTAATGGTAAGGATATGTCTTAGGATATTTGCATAGAATCAAGACTTACTTCGGACTTAATGCTATGCCTGAGGAGGATAAGCTCGAATTGGCTTTTGTCAATCTTCAAGGGCCTGCCTCTTATTGGTATCAATGGATTTTTGGTGCCCATTTGATTGGTTCTTGGTATGATTTTGAGCAAGGAATCAAGAATCATTTTGGTCCAACTTCATTTGACAATCCAAAGGTGGCATTAGCAAGATTATCTTGGAGCTTTTCAGTTGCTGATTATAATGCTCGATTTGAGAAATTGATGTCATCTATTTCTTATTTTGATGAGGATACTTTGGTAACCTTGTATATAGCAGGGATAAAACCAGAAATCAAGGAGGAATTGTTGTTCAGTACACCTCAGAGATTGTTTGAGGCTATGAACATGGCTAGAGCTCAAGAAAAAAGGATTACTCGTAGAAGTTTTCTTAAAAGAATCAAGATGAGAATTCTAGTTCAATCATTTCAAAGTCTAAACCTACAAATTATGTTGCTATGCCAGTGAAGAGTCCATCTACAAGTGAGATTCAAGATCATAGAGAAAAGGGCATTTGTTTTTATTGTGATGAAAGATGTGGGCCTGGGCATAATTGTAGAAAGAATGCTACTATGCTGATCTTTGAAGGAGAGGAGGAAGAAAAACAAGTTGCTATTGAACAGTTTAATGAAGAGTTGTTTGTGGATCAGCATCATTGCCTTCCAAAGATAAGTTTTAATGCTCTCTCTAATTCTGTTCATAATAAAACAATAAGAATATATGGCATTTTGTTTGATATGATAGTAAGAGTTCTTATTGATTCTGAGGGTAGCCACAATGTCATATTAGAAAGTGTCATTAAAAGGTTTTCTATACTAGTAATACCAATTAACCCTTTTAGAGTGTATGTGGGTAATGGAGATTATATCATTTGTTCTTTTAAGGTGGAGGGAGTGTCAATTCTATTGCAAAATCAGTTTTTCACTGTTGATCTTTTTGTATTACGAACCCATGATCCTCAGTTGGTTTTGGAAATATAGTGGTTAAAACAATTTAAGAAAGTTCTATTTGATTTTATCATTTTGGGCCATTAATAACTAAATTTACCACTATTTCTATCGCACAATTATTCTTTGAGATGGTGTTTAAGCTTCATGGTCTGCCAAGAAGCATTGTTATAGACAGAGATCCCATTTTTCTTAGCAAGTTTTGGACTCAGTTATTTATATTGAGTGGCACAACTCTGTTGAGGTCAACTTCCTATCATCCTCAAACTGATGGATTAACTGAGGTGGTTAACAGGTGTTTGCAGTAGTACTTAAGGTGTTTTGTTGCTGAAAATACTTCTATTTGGGTGTCATTATTGCCTATTGCTAAATATATTTTTAATACTTCCTATCACAGTTCAGCTGGTATGGTGTCATTCCAGATTTTATAAGACAGGTCACCTCCTTCAAACCCTTATATATCAGGCAAGAGGATACCTTAGATTCTGTTAATGACTTGTTACAGGACAAGAAGAAGCTTTTGAGTATTTTAAAGGAGAATCTGAAAAAGGCTCAAGTTAAAATGAAGTTGTAGACTGACAAACACAGAAGGAGTGCTCAGTTTAATGTGGGGGAATTGGTGATGGTTAAATTGCAATCTATAAACAGCTTTTGTAGCTAATTCTAAGCCTTTAAAATTGGCTAGCAGGTATTATGGACACTTTGAAATTCTGAAATGCATTGGTTCAGTAGCTTATCAACTTAAGTTATCCCCATCTTCAAGAATTCATCTTGTCTTTCACATTTCATTGCTTAAGAAATTTGAGAACTTTTCTGCGAATTTAGATTCACTTTTTCTTCTAGAGTATTCCTTTGGAAATCATCCTCTTTTGGTACCTTTGGTCATTATTGCTCACAGACAGATTTATAGCAGTAAAGGGTACAAAAATAGTTCTGGTATAATAGCAAGGATTGCCATTGGAAGAGGCATCCTGGAAAGATTTTGATTCCTTTTGTCATTCTTTTCCCTAAGTACACCTTGAAGACAACGTGAATTTTGCACAGGGGGGTATTGTTATGATACAATTAGATAAAGAAGCTATTGGTCAAGCTATACATATGAGCAACTCAAGCAATTAGAAGAGCAAGTGGTGTTCGGGGTCGAGCCTGATATTGAGGAAAAGGATGAGCAAGATTTTGAAGATTTGGAGAAAGCTAATAATGATACAAATGTTGAAGTATTAGCTGAGAATGAGAAGAGTTTAAAGAAGTCTTCAAGAATTAAGAAAGCTCCGATTCACTTGGAAGACTGTGTAGAAAAATTAGTTAAAAGTAGTTAAGCTTTCTGTCAATACTGTTAATAAGCCTTGTAACTGAAGTAACTAAGATGATTTGTTACTAGACTATAAAAATCTAGCTGAGATGTAACATGAACTATTCTAAAAATTGATAATAAACATGGGACTTGAGTCTCTTTTGGGTAGGCTGCTTCTCCTAAAGCAGTAGAAAGGAGGTAGTTGCATGAGTTGTCTTTGGCATTGTTGAAGTGCCAGTCTCTTGGCAATTGCTGTAAGCCACCTCTGTATGCGAGCTCGGAATTTGGATAGTAGCTGCTGGAAAAGGGATAGATGTAGCCTCTAACTTCGGCTTCTTGCTCTTCTACTCTATTTAGTAGCCTGGCAAAAACTACCAACTACAACCTATTGCAGAACAACAAGGGGAAAGCGAATGATTCATTTGAATTAAATAGTTGCTAGCTAGTGAGATGTAATTTTAAGTTGCAGAGGCCTTTTCAAAGGCCAATTTGTAACTGAAAGCAAAATCTTGATATCAAATTATTATGACTGACTTAATATGTTGTGTGACACTAAGGCTTTGTGCCCCTTGTAAATGATTTGTGATTCTAAATTTCTATATGAATGATGAAGAGAAAGACATTTACAGAAAAGAAAGGTATCTTTTTTCTACCTGCATTGCTGCAAATAATTCCACATAAATATGCATGTTTTTTCATTTATCTAAATGCTGTTGCAAATGTTACCAAGAGAACTCTTGGACTCGAGAAGGAATAATATCTAAACCATGCACTAAATTTGAAAGAAGGATGATAAGGACATGCCTCTGAGTTGCGAAGTTGAAGATTTTGTAGCATAGAAATCTAGAATGTGTGAAGAGAAGTATTACCTGCATAGGACTGGTAGCTACCAATAGATCGGCAACCCCTCCCCCGACAACTCGACCATCTAGGCTTGCCAAAGAAACAGTCATCCTAGTAGAGCGACTTCTTGTACCTCTATTATCAATGGGCATAAATGATCCAAATAAGAAGAGTACCTCAAATCGGCCCTACAAAAGCAATCCAGTGAACATATAATATATTAATAAGCAATGAAAGTACAAGATCAAATCATAGGCATAACAACAGAAAGCTGATGAATATAGGAAGATAGTATTATGGCAAACATTTCAAATTAGAGGAATAAAATAAACTTGATACCTATAATAAAAGATGTAGGAAACCTTAGATTTGAAAAAGTACACAGGTTTATATTAATTACAAATTATGTATTTGGAGTACATTGGTAACTAGGGAGAAAATGTATAGATTTTTTCGAGGCCTAGTAACCCCTAGGCCTAGTTATCCAGATATTGGTTTAATAAACTACTGGCTCATTACACAAAAATAAAAGAATAAAGGTACACCGAGGGAAGGAGAAGATTCAATAGAACCCATGGAACCATAAAATCAAGCTTTACATTGTGTATAGGATTGCCCACATAGTACACATATTATTTAACGATATGATTGAAACCAATTAATCATACAAACATATGTGCACATCATAATATGATAGAAATTTCTTGGGGAACACATCAACTAATAAATCATGGGTGGTTGTGTTAACCCAACTAATTAGTCACTAATGATAGTGTTTGCCGATTATATACAATCCCTTACATATACTTGGCATCTACAATATCAACATTCTTTCATCTTCTGGCCTTCTGTAGCAAAGGTTTTGCTAATATGCGGTTACCAAAAGCAAAATTTCTTGAATACAAGATGGATGATATATGCTATTTTTTAAATATTGACATTCACATCATGTAATCTAACACTAGATTTAATAGTTGTTGCACACTTTAGAAAACGCCACTTCATATGAGCACTTTATATTTTACATGGTAGACAAACTAAAATGTTCATAGTCTGGTTGCCATTAAAAGTAGGTCACCACTACTAAAGTCTAAAAATTTGCACATCCCTTATACTTTAGAGTCAGCCTTCCTACAAGAACTACGTTAATTCAAAAAATTCAATCATCCATTATCTGAGCAACGACAACCATCCTATTGAAAGCAAAAGGTTAGAAAGAACTATTTGGTAGCAACTCCACGTGGTCTTGGGAATAGTGGGCTCAAACTGGCTAACGGCTAGGACTTGACAAAGCCTATTTGGTAGCAGTTAAATCAGTAGCGGACTAAAAACAGGGTCCATCAAACAACACTATCAGAGGCCTACTACCAAAATTAGATAAAATTATTAAAAGAATATATCCTATAAGTTAAAAGAAATAAAGACTAAAGTATCACTATAAGTGTCAGAAAAACTAGTCCAACATGAAAACCTTCAACACAATGTAAAGAAGAATACAAATTATGCATTTATCAGTCCTAGACAAAGCCTGTCTATATAAAATGAAAGAACTTGGTACTGGGTTTCCTACTGCAAGGATCCCTATATTTGTGTTTGAATGCCATATCACTACCAGGTTACCTTATAATTAAAAAGATTATAAATAGAATTTATCAATATTTTATACTTCACAAAATGGATAAAGACTATGACATGTCTCTTTAAAAATTATGTAGAGTACACTTACTTTGGACTTTCTGGTCTATAATTCTCTGTGGAGTTAAGCACCTCGATCAAAGAAGTTTACTATACCAAGCATTTAGAATTTATTTCTCATATTTCATTTAGTATAAACATGGATAACATGTCACAATAAATAGGCTATAAGATTCTAAATACGTGGTATAGAGTTAACAATTTTATGGCTATTGATATGAACTAAGATCGGTGCTTGCAACATGAGGGGGCACAACATGCAGCAATCGAAAATTCAATATAGGCAAAAATATTGAGCACATGTATCACCAAGAAATGATTGACACCATCATAGCATGCAAATACAATTCATAAATCGATTGGACAAAACACCTCCTAATTTCTAAAAGATTGCATATGTTGGAGACAGGATGCACCACATATGCATCATGAAGGGAAAATGTGAGCCTCCTGCAAGTACTAAGCATCAAATTATGTGGTTCAGGTATTTCTAACTTCATGTATCCTTGAATATGATCCTCATTCGATGTTGATGGTGCATAAGTTAGAAAGGCCTAAAATATCTGATCATAGTGATGTTTTACCTAGGAATTCATACGATTTGAAAATAAAAATAAAAACCATCATGAAAATAACCGCATCAAACTGGATATTCGATTCTCTAGTTTCAAATCAAAAACCTAAGAAATACTATACAGTAACATTAATTTGATAATCAAGTTGTAATCAATAGGATTGCTTCATCTACATGAGGTCATCTAACATGTCAATAAAATTAAATCATGAAAATGATACTATAAAGAAATTCTACATAGGTCAACAAGAACATAGGGCAGGCCAGGCTGGGTCCAGGTCTGGTTCTTATGGCTGGGCCTGGCCTACGTGAAGGCCCTGTCCGCTGCACCAGGCACTAGCTCCCCATCGAAATTTTTTTTTTCTTTTTTGAAAAAAAGAGCTGGAGGAAGACTCCCATCGAGAGTCTTCTTCTCTGATGAGTCTGGATGGGAAACTGACTCCTAGGACAGGCCGGACTCGGGCGGAACTCCCGGAAGCCCTCTATAAAAAGGAACCTCTCCCCTCCAAGGCACTCCACCATGAGTAATCCCTCTTCTTTCCTGTTCTTTTCAAGGCCTTGAACCATCACTGTCGGTGGAGAAATTTGCCAAAAATTGCATGTCCCCTATTCTTTTTTTATTTTTTCTGCTTCTTCCGACAACCTACATCACCGACATTCATCACCAAGGGCCTCAGCCCACCCCTGCATCATTTTCTTGTCGAAGATGGAGCCCTAGTCACCGGCGAGAGAGCTGGGACACAAAAATTATTATAGATAAGAACACTGTGAATGCGATGTTCCCAGTTTGGAATAGCAGCCCTATCCTTCGTTTCCAAATTAGACCTTTTTCGGAACTATAAATCATGTACCACGTCTAACTCCTTTTCTTCTCCTCTCTATTTCAATCTCCTTCTCTTCTTCGTTCTTGACACCTTTCTCATTATTGCTCTTGTGGTTCTGCTTTAGAATGTCCATGGAAGAATTGTTCTTACTGTTCTACAGCGATGGTATGGAGGGGACAAGAGGTTTCTTGTTGCCTTACCAAAAGCAACAACAACAAAATAATGACGGGTTGGTGTTATTTTCCTACAAGACCGATGATGCTTGCCCTGCTTTCCTATTTCCTCACCAATTCCTTTCTCTCTATTGATCAATCCTGAGCCAATGTTAGCCTCCATGTACATTCTTCTTATTTGAATCAAGCAAGATTTTCTTTTTTGGACAAAAAAATTGTGTAAGATCGAATATTTTAATTCGATTTTGTTCTATTTCTGAAACAAAGCAATCAGCCGGGAGCGGTGCTCCCCCAGCATCACACGGCCAAATGAGGACTTTATTGCTTCCCGTTTGGAGCAGAAATAGAACAAAACCGAATTAAAATATTCAATCTTACAAAGATTTTTTGTCCCAAAAAAAAAATCTTGCTTGATTCAAATAAGGAGAACGTACCTGGAGGCTAACATTGGCTAAGGATTGATCAATAAAGAGAAAGGGATTGGCAAGGGAATATGAAAGCGGGGCAACCATCATCAGTCTTGTAGGAAATAACACCAACCCGTCATCATTTGTTGTTGTTGCCATTGGTAAGGCAACAAGAAACCTGTTGTCCCCTCCATACCACCACTGTAGAATAGTGAGAACAATGCTTCCATGGTCACTCTAAAGTAGAACCACAAGAGCAACAATGAGAAAGGTATCAAGAAAGAAGAAGAGAAGGAGATTGAAATAGAGAGGAGAAGAAAAGGAGTTAGACGTGGTACATGATTTATAAATCCAAAAAAGGTCTAATTTGGAAATGAAGGATCGGGCTGCTATTCCAAATTGGGAACATCGTGTTCATATTGTTCTTATCTATAATAAAATTATTCGGCCCAATTTTAGGCTGGTTTCCTCCTCTTCCCACCCGCCCCCATTGGTGCAGGGACAGATCTCGATCAGGCTTGGCCCAGATTTGCACATTCTTCTTTCATCTTTTATGATACAAGAGAAGATATTGATGAAGGCCGAGTGATATGAGGTAGCTTTTAATAACTAAATCTTTTGAGCATCTGTTTTCGAGCAAAACCAAAATTTTCAATCGAGATGGTAAAGAATAGGAGTTTTGATATTTATATTACAAAAATAAACATGCAATGCACGGGGCCAATATATTTACTATATGACAAGTCGTCTCCTCTGGGAGATGGACTGGATTTGTAATGAAAAAGAGATTGAGGTTTGATGATATAGTTGTTTTCTACAAATGTAGGAGGCTACAAAATCCATATTTTTTATCGACATTGAGTACAAAAAGCGTATATATGGTAGTAACTCATTTTTGAGTCATATAGAAGAGAAAGGGGAGAAGAATAGCTGTAACTTCCTTTCCATATGAGTCAAAGAGGAGTTATTACAATATGTATAGTTTCGTATTCAATGTCGGTAAAAAAAAAATAAGGATGTCGCAACCCTCCGCACTTATAGAAAATAACTATATCATTGGTTTCAATATTTTTTTGTAATATCCAACATGGATATTAAAGCCCAATAAAAAAAAAGGGGGTTAGCACGGGCTGTGCACGTACTGGTTCGAAAGAAACAGGACTCCCAATGGGAGTCCCTTTCGTATGGTCTCCCAATAGAGATTGAAAGTCGGGGAGGACTCGGACTCCTCCCCCGACACTCTATAAGAAGGAGGACCCTCCCCTTGGAACCCCCACTGCTCCGATCGCCATTCATCATCGGAGATTGCTCACAAAAGCCGTGTATGCCCTTTTCGTGTTTGCCTCAAATTCTCATCGAAGATCTCACCAGAGTCGGAGGTAAGCCCCAGCCCTCCTTCCTCTCTTCCTTCCCCTCCTTCCCATGGTTTCATTCACCCTTGCTGACCATCAGGTTCATCAAAAAATCTACAAAACTATAAGGCCCTATTTTGCTCTGTTCGATCGAGCCTTCTCTTCCTTGTTTCCGACCATCGATGCCACTGCCGTGATGCCACACCCCTGTAGCGTGACCCCCACCTCCCTAACCTTCTTCCTTGAAGTCATGGCCACCAGTGATCGGCCAATGATTGGAGAAATTCAAGAAAAAGGAGTGGATCCCCTGTTATCTCTTGTTTTTTTAATCTCCACCGGTCGAGCCTCGTCACCGGCCATCTTTGGCTCCATTGTCATCGATCGTCGCTGTCGGACCACCGATCATACCACCACAGCTGTCAGACCACGGGCAAATGTGCCAAAGGTCCTTCCCTATTCGGCCAAAGAAGAGAAGAAAGAAAGAAGAAAAGAAAAAAGAAAAGAAAGAAAGAAAGAAGAAAGAAGAAAAGAAGAAAAGAAGAAAAGAAAAAAAGGGAAAGAGAAAAGGAAAAGAAAAAAAAAGAGAGAGACTTTCTCTCTCTGCTCTCTCTCTTCCATCTTCTCTTTTCTTTCTCTCTCCACTTTCTCTCTCTAGTTTATTTCTCTTTCCTATGATTTTCTAAAATTATGAGAAGAGTGATGATGAGTTTGAATGATTCTAATAGAAATGTCTTGATCCGTGGTTGTCAGGTAGTATGCCAGCACTTTGATCAAATCATGAATCATTAGATTTGATCATCCATGATTTTATTTTGAATTATTTGTATACGAGTGTAATCATGACTTGATTAGATTATTTTGATTGGACCAATCAAGATGTTAGATCGTGACACCTGATCAATTTGGATTGTACCTCATGAATTCTTTCTCCTCTAATTTTCTCTCTCCACTTGATTTATGAACCCAATGAAGGAACCTCGGTCCTATCACTTCGAATCTGATTGGATCTAATAGTCAAACTTTGGACTATCTATGTTCTAATTGAATTTTGATCAGATAAATTAGATGATCGGATCAATCTAAACTGTTAAATATAGTATTCGTATTCTTTTTGATTATTGAACTTGATCTTGTATAGGGATCGTTGACACCTGATAATGGATATTGTGATATGATCTATGAACTAAAAAATTTGAAAAGATATTTTTAGAATTATGTAGATTTATTGAAATACATATGAGGTAAGTAATACTTTATTTTTTTTAGATTTATCGATAAATTATAATATATTTTTCTAACATGATTTGATAAATGATGCATGAATTGGATGAATGATATTTTATTATATGAAAATATCATATTTTGATATGTTATGATGAAGCATGATTGAATATATTGATTTTATTATGTATTATATTGATTGATTTTGATACCACATGATTTTATATTTTCTTATCGAATTAGAATAAGAAATATAATTTATAAAAATTTTGATATAAGAATAATATGAATTGACAACCTATGTAAAAAACCCGCCAATGGGAACATATACATTGGCAATTGATTTGTCCTGAGCATTTATGTCACCAGCGAGATCAGTGACATATCGCTAGTGAGACCAGCGACAAACCGCTAGTGAGACCAGCGATTCTGAAGAACTTTGTTGTTAGATATTCACAGTCGACTGCAAGAAAATACGCGGTGTTATAACCCTACCATAGAGAAAATATGGTCATAACTCATGGTTGATGAAAAGAACTTAAGAATGAAAGAAGTTGAAATCTCAAAAAAAATTTGAATTTTTGAAAAAGAAATAAATTTAGCATGAATTGTATTGCATAATTGAAATTGATTTCAAATTGATAAACTCTATATACTTATTTTCTATGAATGATTATTTACTTTAATGCCTGATGAAATCTATTGAAAGTTATCATTACTTACTGGGCTGTCTTGCTTATTATCTCTTATTTTACTATTTTTATAGATGTTGAAAAATTAAGATGATACAAGAAATGAATGAAAGAGTGATGAGAAGCACAACCTCCATACTTTTATTTTAGATTGAAAGTCTTATTGAATTTGATGTAAGACTTTTGAACATTATTATATTTTTAAGATATTAAAGAAGAAATTTAGATTGTTTTGTTTTGGATTTAAATTATTGACTAATTATTCCACTGTTGGTTTGTGATAGCATGATAAGATGCCTTGCATGCTTGCGAGAAGAGTTTCCTATAAGTATGCGGCGGTTGCTATGATCTTCGGCTCATAATCTCGGGTCAAGGGCATGACAATTAAAGTGGTATTAGAGCATAAATTAATAAATTATGAAATATAGAATCAGATATAGAATGAGTATGAGTGAATAGACACTAGGGCCATTATGGTGTTGATCCTTGATGATTGTAGTATGAGAAATCTTTATGATTTTTGGTTAAACATTGAGATTATCTATGAAAGGACCACAAGAGATTATGACATGTAGAATTTGAAATATGATGGATGATCTATGGATTATGATATGATTAATTAGATTTTGATTGAAAGTAATTGCAAAAGAATTGACATGAAAATTTTATTATGCATTATGGTTATTAATTTGATCATTGATTATTTGAGTGAATCGTAAGCTCAAATTCAATACGAGAATAATACTATGATATTACTCCTAGTTGAAAGTTGACTATTATTGGTAAGATAAAGATTTGATGATAAAATATTATTCCAGGATGGACTAAGAAAGTCTTTTATGATACTTGATTAGAATATTTATCAAAATTAAACTTGGTATATGGATCATGTATAAAGTCGCATATTAGGATGAATGTATATTTGGACATATTACAAAGAAGTCTATTTCTTATTGATAAGATCGATTATGAGATTATAGGATATTCATTGTGCTGGAATCTTTAATTATCATCCTTGGATCTAAATAATAGATCTTATTTGTATCTCTTGGAGACCATATAATGTGTATAAAATTTCAATTTAAAGATTTATATCTAAGTGGATCAAAGAATTTTTTAATATTATTGTTGAGGTTGTTAGTAAAAGATTGCTTTCTTTAGATTAAGATAAAAGATCTGATTTATATATATTCGAGATTATGGGACTCGTGTAAATTTATAATTTTAAAATTTAGATTTAGAAATTGATATGGAGTTTCTTTGCTTTTGTTAATGAGGTTCCTGATTGAATCTACTATTAAATAGAGATTTGATTTTTCAAGGCTTGTATGATTATTATGAAAGGATACTTGATAGATATTAAGGATCTTGATGATAGAAACTTGAGAAAAGATAATGATTCAAAATTTTTATATGTTCTGATTATGTCCTAACTTGATGGAGCATCGAAGAATTTTCTTATTAATTTGACTTATAGGATTTTGATTTGGAATTATCTAACTGAATTGATACGAGAATTAAGATTTAATTCATATTGGATAATAATAGATCTATATGATGGTTTTGAATGTGATATTGGACTCAAGGGATAATCAAGATTATTATACACCAGCAAAAGTAGGAATGAGAATCAGAAGTTAATCTTTGACTTCAAATGAAATTTGAAATTTTAAATCTTTTCCATTGATAAGATAAAAAAATAATTTGATTAAAAATTTTTTTGTGAACTAAAAAATTTTGATTGTTAGAATAGAGTGCGCAGTGAAAGCATGGTGATCTAGATTATTTTGAGTAAGTCAGAAATATTGACTCTTTGAGTTAAAGAATTATGATAGATAAATAATTTGATATAAAAAATTTATTGACATTAGAAAGAATAATATTTTTAAAATTTTGGATTATTTTGGATATCTTTAATGTGATTTTCAAAAATAGTACTTCCATCTACTATGTTATGAAAATATTTAGCATCCTAATTCTAGAATGAGTGGACCTTTGATTTTTGACTTTTAGATTAGAATATTTAGAGATAATTTTTTTTATTCTATAATTAAATTTTATAATTTCTATTTATTAGAAAAATTTAAGATTATTTATCGAACATTAATTTTGATCTTAGATTATTATACTCAAATATTTATCTCCAAAGAGTATAATAAAATTTGAAGTTTGAATTCTTTTGATTATTATTATTTTACTGACTGATTAGAAAAGATTGAGGTTACTATTGATATTGATGATTGTTCTACAAAAGATGGATTGGAGTTATTTATAATTTAATCTTGTAATGAATCAATTAATTAAGAGTAGTTAATGTTTAGATAAAGAAAATTTATATACTTACTTAGAATAAAGACATTGATTTTGATTATAAGAAAAAAATGGTTTTGGTTTAGATCAACTTTTGAGTTATTATTTTTCTTATGGAATGACTTAATGATAAAATTTCTTCAAGAATTAGAATATTTAAGAGTTTGAGAGCTTGAGTAAGAAAATTTCGATGACTAAAAATAGTGGTTTTGATTCTAATCAACACCGATGATATTGATCTTTTCCTATGAAATGACTTAATGATGAAGTTGCATCGAGAACTAAAATATCAAAAATTTGAGGATGAGATTAAAATGATGAATTTCCAACCTTTGGAAGCATGACTGAGAGAAAATATTTTAAATTTCAACTGATTAGGATGTCATCATATGATTCACATAAGTATATTTTCCTATCTTATGATGGGTTGATTAATTAAGAGTGGTTAGTATTTTGATAAAAAAATAAAATTTTTACTCAAGAATTAAGATATTGATTTTCTTCTATTTCAAGAGATAGGTTTGATTTTAAACTAATTATGAGGTATTGAACCTTACTTTTATAGGAAATGCGATCATGATTTTGAAATCTTAAAAATTAAAATTTTTGAGATGTTGATTTTGATAATAAGAAAATGAATGGTTCTGATTCAGATCAACACTTGACATATTGACCTTTTCCTGGTGAAATGCCTCAAGAATGGATTTGTATTAAGAATTAGAATATTGAAATATTTGTGGGTGAGATTTTAACCATAAATACCAAGTAAGAATTTTTGAAGACTTAAGCAAGAAAAATTTTGAGGATAAATTTTTTTTTAAGAGAGAAGAATGTAATTATCCAGTATGGATATTAAAACCCAATAAAAAAAAAGGGGTCAGTGTAGGCTGTGCACGCACTGGTTGGAAAGAAACAAGACTCCCAATGGGAGTCCCTTCATGTGGTCTCTCGATGGAGATCGAAAGTCGGGGAGGACTCGGACTCCTTTCTCGACACTCTATAAGAAGGACGACCCTCCCCTTAGAACCCCCATTGCTATGATCGTCGTTCATCATCGAAGATTGCTCGCGAAAGCTGTGCATGCTCTTCTGGTGTTTGCCTCAAATTCTAATCAGAGACCTCACTGGAGTCGAAGGTAGGCACCAACCCTCCTTTCTCTCTTCCTTCCCCTCTTTCTCATGGCTTCGTGCACCCTTGTGGACTGTCAGGTTCGCCAAAAAATCCACAAAACCATGAGGCCCTATTTTGCTCTGTTCGATCGAGCCTTCTCTTGTTTCCGACCATCAATGCCGCAGCCCGTGGTGTCGCACCCCTGTAGCATGACCCCCACCTCCCTAATGTTCTTTTTCGAAGGTCATACCTCCCTAATGTTTTTTTTCGAAGATCATGGCTGTCAGTGATCGACCAATGATTGGAGAAATTTAAGAAAAAGGGGTGGGTCCCCTATTTTTTGTTATTTTTTTAATCACCATCGGTCGAGCCTTGCTGCTGGCCATCTTTGGGTCCACAACCATCAATCGTCACTGCCAAACCACCGATCGTACCACCACAGCTATCAGACCATGGGCAAATGTGCCTCAGGTCCTTCCTCTATTCGGTGAAAGGAGAGAAGAAAGAAAGAAGAAAAGAAAAAAGAAAGAAAAAAAGAAGAAAAGAAGAAAAGAAAAAAAAGAAAGAGAAAAGGAAAAGAAAAAAAGAAAAAGAGAGAGAGAGACTTTCTCTCTCTACTCTCTCTTCCATCTTCTCTCTTCTTTCTCTCTCCACTTTCTCTCTCTAAAATTTTCTCTCTCTAGATTGTTTCTCTCCCCTATGATTTTCTAGAATTATGAGAAGAGTGATGATGATTTTGAATGATTCTGGTAGAAGTATCCTGATTCGTGGTTGTCAGATAGTATGCCAGCACCTTGATCAAATTATGAACCATTAGATTTGATCATCCATAATTTTTTTTTGAATTATCTGTATATTGGTATAATCATGACTTGATTAGATTATTTTGATTGGATCAATCAAGATGTTAGATCATGTCATCTGATCAATTTGAATTGTACCTCATGAATTCTCTCTCCTCTGATTTTTTCTCTCCACTTAATTTATGAACCCAATGAAGGAACCTTGATCCTATCACTTCGAATCTAATTTGATCTGATAGTCAAACTCTAAACTATCTATATTCTAATTGAATTTTAATCAAATGAAAGTAGATGATTGAACCATCTAAACCATTGAATATGGTATTCGTATTCTTTCTGATTATTGAACTTAATCTTGTATAGGGATCGTTGACACCTGATAATCGGATATTATGATACGATCTATGAACTAAAGATTACGAAAAAATATTTTTAAAATTATGTGGATTTATTGAAATACGTATGAGGTAAGTAATGCTTCACTTTTTTTAGATTTATCGATAAATTATAATATATTTTTCTGACATGATTTGTGAAACAATACATGAATTGGATGAATGATATTTTGTTATGAAAATATCATATTTTGATATGTTATGATGAAGCATGATTGAACATATTGATTTCGTTATACATTACGTTGATTAATTTTGATATCACATGATTTTATGTTTTCTTATCGAATTAGAATAAAAATATGATTTATGAAGAATTTTGATATAAGAATAATATGAATTGACAATCTGACTATGTAAAGGACCCCACCAATGGGGGGCATATACGTTGGCAATTGATTTATTCTGAGGGTTTACATCGCCAGCGAGACCAGCGACATGTCGCCAGCGAGACCAATGACAAACCATCAGTGAGACTAGCGGTTCTGAAAGACTTTACTGCCAGATGATTCGCAACCCACCGAAGAAGATATGCGGTGTTATGATCCTGCCACAGAAAAAATATGGTCATAGCTTATGGTTGATGAAAAAAACTTAAGAATAAAAGAAGTTAAAATCTCGAAAGAAATTTAATTTTTAAAAAAGAAATAAATTTAGCATGAATTGTATTGCATAATTAAAATTGATTTAAATTAATAAACTCTATATGCTTATTTTTGATGAATGATTATTTACTTTAATGCCTGATAAAATTTATTGAAAGTGATCATTGCTTACTAGACTGTCTAACTCATTACCTCCTATTTTACTATTTTTATAGATGTTGAGAAATTAAGATGATATAAGAAATGAATGGGAGAGTGATGAGAAGCACAACCTTCATACTTTTATTTTAGATTGAAAGTTTTATTGAATTTGATGTAAGAAGTTTTGAACATTGTTATCTTTTTGAGATATTAAAAAAAAATTTAGATTGTTATGTTTTGGATTTAAATATTTACTAACTATTCCACTGTTGCTTTGTGATAGCATGATAAGATGCCTTGCATGCTTATGGGGAGAGTTTTCTATAAGTATGCGACGATTGCCATGACCTTTGGCTCATAATCTCGGTCGGAGGCATGACAACTAAAAGCAAGTTGTTCATAAGTAGCTTATTTAAGAGATCTGGAGAGAACTTAAGGACTTTTAAGATTTTCACTTATATAGTTTATGCTAAAAATCAAGATAATATTTTATCTTATAATTACATGGTTGGGTACAAAATACCCACGATCGAAGTTCTCAACAGGATTAGCCCTTGCGAGCTCCGCCCGGACTCCCACGGAGACGAGCTCCGTCACCAACTTCAACTGCCGGTAAGATCCGACCAGACTCCCACGGGAGCCGGACTTCGCACCTAACTTCAACTGCAGGAGGACTTCGCCCGGACTCCTACGGGAGCCAGCTCCGTCGCCAACGTCAACCGCTGGTAAGATCTGTCCGGACTCCTACGGGAGCCGGACTCCGTCGACAACTTCAACCGCAAGTAGACTCCGCCCGAACTCCTACGGGAGTCGGGCTCCGTCCTCAACATCAACTGTCGGTAAGCCTTGTCCGGACTCCTACGGGAGCCGGACTTCGCCTTTGACTTTAATTGCAGGAAGACGCCGCCCGAACTCCTACGGGAGCGGGCTCCGTCCTCAACATCAACTGCTGGTAAGCCTTGTCCGGACTCCTACGGGAACCGGACTCCGCCGATAACTTCAACTACAAGTAGACTCCGCCCGAACTCCTACGGGAGCCGGGCTCCGTCCTCAACATCAACTGCTGGTCGAACTTCGCACCTAACTTCAACTGCAGGAGGACTTCGCCCGGACTCCTACGGGAGCCGAACTTCGCCTTTAACTTTAATTGCAGGAAGACTCCACCCGGACTCCTACGGGAGCGGGCTTCATCCTCGACTCCAACAGCTGCAGACAGACTTCGTCCGGACTCCTACGGGAGCCGGACTCCCCCACGACTTCAACTGCAGGTAGACTTCGTCCGGACTCCTACGAAAGCCAAACTCCATCTTCTATTCCGACTGCGAAAGACCTCGCCCAAACTCCTACGGATACCGGACCTCACTACCGACTCCAACCGAACTTCGGCCGACAAGTCTGGACCCCCTGGTAGGCCACAGTAACGGACAACACTGCTCCACTCCCTGCGGCGGGCCCTACGCAGCTCCATTACTCCCTGACAGGCCGTATTAACGGCCATGATTCTGCCCCACTCCCTGCGGCGGATCCTGTGCGATTCCACCACTCCATGATGAGTCACGACAGCGGACGCCGCTCCACTCCCCGTAACTGATTCCACGTGGCGAGCCACAACGATAGCCACGATCCCACTCCATTACCCTCCGCAATAAATTCCTCCTGGCTCTGGGTGGCCCACGACCAGACGGTTACGGGCGTCGCTATCAATTTGTTGCCCCCTCCATCTATAAAAGGGGGACCCCAGATACGTTATTCTATAAGCTCTCATCTTTCATCTAAAAACTCTGCTAAATTCTCCGTTCGAGCACTCCATTCTTGTTGAGGCAGAGAACTGACTTGAGCGTCGGAGGGTCTTGCCGGAGCAACCCCACCTCCGGTTTAGACTTCCTTTGCAGGTCCCAGCGGCGACCGCAACTTCCTCGACTCTAGCTTCTTCGGCGCAAGCGGATTTTTGCACCAACAGGATTGGGCTAGAGGAAGGGCAGTGTCTTCGCAATACCCTTATTCTTAAAGGAGCGCTTAACGGATCCACCTTCGGTCATCTTATCTGGCACCCACTCCTCCTTTCCTCATCTGATGCCTTCTCGCGAGGCATTCGCACAACTACCTCCGATATGGTCGCCGACAAGGAGTGGCCGGACGATCGGCCTCTATCGGATTGCGTCAACACCATTTCGGGGGGATCCCGACGGGAGGCAACCAACATACCGGCTGTATCCCCCAAGCGGCAAAAGGTTGAAGAGCCCATAACCTTTATCGAAGAAGACACCCAGGGAGTCCAATTCCCTCATAACGATGCAGTCGTAGTTTTCTTGAATATAGCAAATTACGACGTCCGTCGCATTCTTGTCGACAACGGAAGTTCGGCCGACATCTTGTTCTACGATGCCTTTTCAAGAATGTCCGCTCTTGGCGGTCATTTGAGGCCGATTTGCTCCCCCCTGGTAGGGTTTACCGGTGACGCCGTTCCGATGGAAGGAATGATAGCTTTGACTGTGGCCGCAGGTCAATATCCAAAGCAATCCAGGGCTCTGGTGAATTTCTTGGTGGTGAAGGCGCCATCCGCCTACAATGCAATCCTTGGCCGACCCGGCCTCAATGCTCTCCGAGCTGTCGTTTCGACCTACCATTTGAAGTTGAAGTTCCCCACCAACCAGGGGATCGGAGAGGTCCGGGGAGACCAAGCCCTGGCCAGACACTACTACAGCATCGCCTTGCAAAGAAGCGATCAGGCTGACCCCTGTCCCGTCGATGGACTAGATGCTCGCGATGACCTCGCCGAAGAAAGGGGCGGCCCGATCGAAGATCTGGTACCAATCCCTTTGAATGATGGGAACGCGGAGCATGTGGCGCTAATTGGCTCCAACCTGGGGGAGGAAGTGCGGACGCGTCTTATTGATTTTCTACGAAGGAATGCGGATGTTTTCGCTTGGGTTCCAGCAGACATGTCGGGGATTGACACAGAAGTCATGGAGCATCATCTGGCCGTCGATCCAAAGCATCGACTGACGAAAGAAAAAATCCGGAGTCATGCCCCGGAGAGGCAGAAGGCGATAGCCGAGGAAGTGGATAAGCTCCTCAAGGCCGGATTCATTAAGGAAGTCAATTATCCTGATTGGATTTCCAATGTTGTTCTGGTCAAAAAAGCAAACGACAAGTGGAGGATGTGCATAGACTTCAAAAAGCTGAATAAGACTTGTCCAAAGGACAGCTACCCCCTTTCCAGAATTGACCAACTGGTGGACGCGACCTCAGGCCATGAGCTCCTCACCTTTATGGATGCGTTCTCCGGCTATAATCAAATTAGAATGGCATCGGAAGATGAAGAAAAGACAGCTTTCATCACTAATCGTGGCCTTTACTGTTACAGGGTCATGCCTTTCGGCCTCAAGAATGCGGGCGCAACCTACCAATGGTTGGTGAACAAAATCTTCAAAGAGCAGATCGGCCGAAACATGGAGGTCTACGTGGACGATATGCTCGTGAAAAGCAAGTCTTCCAAAAATCATGTCGCCGACCTCGAGGAGACCTTTGACGCTCTCCGAAAGTATAGAATGAAGCTGAACCCAACTAAATACGCTTTCGGAGTAACCTTAGGAAAGTTCCTGGGCTTCATGGTATCAGGGCGCGGGATTGAGGCCAATCCAGAGAAAATTCGTGCCATCCAGGAGATGACCGCCCCAAAGTCGATCAAAGAGGTTCAGCGCCTCACAGGGAGGATAGCGCTCTTAATCGCTTCGTTGCGAGGTCGGCCGAACGGTGCTTGCCCTTCTTTCAAACCCTCAAGCAGTCGAAGAATTTCTGTTGTACTTCTGAGTGCCAACGATGTTCGAAGAGTTAAAAAGCTACCTTAGCTCACCCCCGCTGTTGGCAAAGCCTGAACCTGGGGAGGAACTATTTTTATACCTAGCGGTCTCTCCCATGGCCCTCGCAGCCGTCCTTGTCAAAGAAGAAACGAAAGTCCAGCGACCAGTCTACTACATTAGCCGTGCACTGAGGGACGCCAAGACCAGGTACACCAAATTAGAAAAACTGACTTACGCCTTGTTGATTGCAGCTCGGAGGCTCCGACCCTACTTTCAAGGGCACACCGTGACACTACTCATCGACCAACCAATCAAGGCGGTCCTGCACCGGGCAGATACCTCCGGGAGGATGGCGAAATGGGCGATCGAGCTCACAGAATTCGACATCAATTATCAACCCAGGCCAGCAGTGAAGGCCCAAATACTGGCAGATTTCATAGTAGAGTGTACAATCCCAGAGGAGGCTGAACTTGAACAAAGCAAAGGTGACGACCTGAAGTCCCAACTGAACTCCCCCAACGAAGAGGCTAGTCCCTCCGATCGCTTTTGGACCCTCTATGTGGACGGATCTTCCAACATGTCGGGAGCAGGCGCAGGCCTGATTTTGGTCAGTCCAGAGGGGGTCATCGTGGAGTACGCCCTGCATTTCGAGTTTCCCGCAACAAACAATGGAGCGGAATATGAAGCTCTGATCGCAGGGCTAAGGATCGCCAAAGAACTGGGAATAGGTCAACTCTGGGTACACAGTGACTCTCAATTGGTGGTGGGGCAAGTCAGCGGGAGTTATGAAGCGCGGGAGGACAGTATGGCCAAATATCTTGAGAAAGTAAAGGAGCTTACCCCCGCCTTTAGCAGCTTTGACATTAGGCAGATTCCAAGGTTGGAAAATACCAGAGCCGACCTTCTCTCCAAGCTGGCAACGTTGGCTCCGTCCGGGTTGCCCAAAGGCGTTCTTTTTGAAGTTCTGAAGCACCCGAGTACAGAAGAATCGCGGCCCGTAATGGAGATCGACCACGAGCCCAGCTGGGTCGACCCGCTGATAACCTATCTCAGAGATGGAGTTCTCCCCCAGGATGCGAAGGAGGCTCGGAAGCTCCGAAATCAAGCCTCCCGGTACATCCTTTATGAGGGTAAATTGTACAAAAGATCATACTCTTTACCCCTCTTAAAATGTCTCCGACCCTCGAAAGCTGACTACGCCTTGTGGGAAGTACATGAAGGAATTTGCGGAAACCATTTGGGAGCTAGATCTTTATCCCACAAGTTGCTCTGCCAAGGATATTACTGGCCAACGATGCATCATGATTCGATTGAATATGTCAAAAATGTGATCGATGCCAGAGATACGCCAACGTCCAGAGACAGCCCGCCACCGAGCTCACACCCTTGAGCGCCCCATGGCCTTTTGCACAATGGGGGATGGATATCCTTAGCCCCTTTCCCATGGCATCTGGACAAAGGAAGTTCCTCCTTGTAGCGATCGACTACTTCACCAAATGGGTTGAAGCCGAACCACTAGCGAAAATCACAGAAGCGAAAGTGCAAGATTTCGTCTGGAAATTGATCGTGTGCAGGTTTGGTTAGCCTAGAACCCTAATCACTGATAATGGACGGAATTCACGGGAGCAAAATTTGCCAAATTCTGTGAAGATCTAAACATCTCCCACAACTTCACATCAGTAGCCCATCCCCAGGTGAACGGCGAAGCTGAGGTGACTAACAGAACCCTTTTGCAGGGGATTAAGACAAGGCTTGAAAAAGCAAAGGGAACTTGGGCGGACGAGCTTTATCATGTGCTATGGACGTATCGAACTACCCAGAGGTTACCTACGGGGGAGACCCCCTTTGCTTTAGCCTTCGGTATGGAAGCCGTCATCCCAATCGAGCTTAAACTCCCGTCGGCATGAGTCGTGGCATTCGACGAACATCAAAATTCACAAAGTCTTAGAGCCAACCTCGACCTGCTGGAAGAAAGATGGGAGATCGCTTAGGTTCGAATGGCAGCCTACAGATAGAAGGTTGCTCGATATTACAACACCCGGGTCAAGAACAAAGCCTTTAAAGCAGGAGATCTAGTACTTCGACGAGCTGCTGTCTCGCAACCTCAGGACCGGGGGAAACTCGCCCCAAACTGGGAAGGACCGTATGAAGTCAAAGAAGTAGTCCGGCCAGGAACTTATTATCTTAAGGAACTCGGAGGAGCCGACCTCCCGCGACCGTGGAACTCAAAAAACTTACGGGTGTACTACCAATAACTTCATTTTAATTGAAAGTTGCATACCCGTATGTCTTTGAACAATTCGCACAAACTGTGTCAGAAGCGAAAGGGAAACGTCGTCCCGACAAAGTCGAAGGCCCGGTTCCATTTAGATCGGATGGGGGGAGAGGCCCTACAACGCCCATATGTGCCCCCACAGCCCTGTTAGGGACAGGAGGAGAACCTCGCCCTAGCTTGAGCAAAGTCGAAGGCCCGATTCCATTTAGACCGGATGGGGGGAGAGGCCCTACAATGCCCATATGTGCCCCCACAGCCCTGTTAGGGACAGGAGGAGAACCTCGCCCTAACTTGAGCAAAGTAGAAGGCCCGGTTCCATTTAGACCGGATGGGGGAGAGGCCCTACAATGCCCATATGTGCCCCCACAGCCCTGTTAGGGACAGGAGGAGAACCTCGCCCTAGCTTGAGCAAAGTCGAAGGCCCGGTTCCATTTAGACCAGATGGGGGGAGAGGCCCTACCACGCCCATATGTGCCCCCACAGCCCTATTAGGGACAGGAGGAGAACCTCGCCCTAACTTGAGCAAAGTCGAAGGCCCGGTTCCATTTAGACCGGATGGGGGGAGAGGCCCTACCACGCCCATATGTGCCCCCACAGCCCTGTTAGGGACAGGAGGAGAACCTCGCCCTAACTTGAGCAAAGTCGAAGGCCCGGTTCCATTTAGACCGGATGGGGGGGTGTTGGGTATAAAATACCCTCAGCCGAAGTTCTCAGCAAGAAGCCAACTCCGCCCGGACTCCTACGAGAGCCGGGCTCCGTCGCCAACCTCGACTGCTGGTAAGCTTCGTCCAGACTCCTACGGGAGCCGGGCTCCGTCCTCAACATCAACTGCCGGTAAGCCTTGTCCGGACTCCTGCGGGAGCCAGACTTCGCCTTTGACTTTAATTGCAGGAAGACTCCGCCCGGACTCCTACGGGAGTCGGGCTTCATCCTCGACTCCAACGGCTGCAGACAGACTTCGTCCGGACTTCTGCGGGAGCCGGGCTCCGCCGACAACTTCAACCGCAAGTAGACTCCGCCCGGACTCTTCCGGGAGCCGGACTTCGCACCTGATTTTGATTGCAGGGGACTCCGCCTAGACTCCTACGAAGCTGGGCTCCGCCCGCGACTCCAATCACTGGAGGGTTCCGTCCGGACTCCCACGGGAGCCGAACTTCGCCTTGACTTCAGCGGAGAAAAACTCCGAGCGAAAAGGAAAAAGGAAGGCAACGGACTATGACAGCTACGATTGGAAAACGGACAGCGATCGAGGTACAGAAAACTCTGTCACCGCAAGGACTGGGGCTCCCATCGGGAGTCCCAGCTTTTGAGAAAGTTTTCGACACAAAACAGGACAACTTACTTAGGGTGACAGAAGCTCGGATCCCCGAACTCAAGCCCTAGGAGGGACCCCAGGCCCGAATGGCCCCAAGCGAGCCTGCAGCCATTGACGGGAAAATGACAACCGGGTATCTTCGAACGGCGTAAAAGTCAAAAAGGAGCTCGACAAATAACAATCCAACATGAATAAAAGAGATCGTCGATGACCTTGGGACGACATGAAAAAGAAAAGAAGAAAAGAAGGAAGAGAGAAGAAAGAAGAATAAAGAAGTTCGACAGACGACTATTCGATACAAGATGCAGACGAGGTAACAAAATCTCCTTTTCATTTTTCAACTGACAGGATGTACGTTACAAGACCCGGTGGGCCAGGAAAAAAATATATACATCATTGCAAGTCTTGCGAACACGGTTTGGAAAGGATGCACTGGAGGCCGCTTCAAGCTGCAAACTTCTCTTCCCATTTCTGTCCTTCCCAGCCGCATCATCTAGTACGTGTGACGGGCTCATCGGCTTTCGCCCCGCCTCATTTCGCTCCACCTCCGAAGTCCCAACCTCAGGGGAAAAAGGATGGGATAGATTCTCGGGGGCGGTAAGGGCAACGGCAGCGGCGACGAAGACCTGTTTCAAGAAGAACCGGAGTCACCCTGGGGGCAATGGTGGCGCCAGAGATTGCATCATCACCGAATACTCCATGGTAGCCACCGTCCAAAATGCTCCGGCAAGATCGGCATGCGCTACTTCCACCGTCCCCGCAATAAGTTTTACTACCCCACCATCGACGTCGACCGCTTCTGGTCCCTCGGCCCCGACGGCATCAAGGATCCCGTCACAGCTTGTGACGACAGCTCTGCCCTCTTGACCGGTATCACCCCACCTTGCTACTCCAAAATTTTTGGGCAGAATACCTTTACCGGTGGCCCCCATTATTAAACCCCTGTTGTTGAAGGAATTCTTCCTTGAGCCCCCTTTGAAACGACGGAGATCCTCAGCGGCCACTTGATGACCGGAGAACTCACCGGCCGCTGTTCTCCTCCTCGCCTTCCTCCAAGCCCTATACATCCCTTCGAGGATGGCCTCCGGAGTGGAGGGCATGACGTGGGAACCCCTTAGAGAAGAATCGAGGGGCTGAAGACGGCACAGGCTGGTGCGGAGGAAGTGGCTGAGTAGTTAGGCTCTCAGACGAAAGAAAGGTGCCATCCTTTCGGCAGGATGAAGCCCCGAAGGAAGAGTAGGGGGTTTAAATAGCCAACGGATCTTAGCGCAGTTATGGCGGCGGGTGTCCCTAGGCCAACTGGTGCATGCCACGTGTCCCACATGTCCCACTCGCCGCTATCGAGGATTGACTGTTCGCAAATTTTTGTAGTGCGATGCTTGGGATCACGTTTCGATGGGAGTTCCGAAAAGACTCTTCAGGTCGCCTTAACCGGAGAAAGGGCTCTGACGTGCGCACATTAAATGCCGACATATCCAAGGGCGGTTACGCGCAGGATTTGGGGGGAGAACTTCGGCCATGCCCATCTCTCTGTACTTCCTTCATTCGAAATTCAAACTCGAAAGTAGGACTAGTGTTGGGTACAAAATACCCACAGTCGAAGTTCTCAACAGGATTAGCCCTTGCGAGCTCCGCCCGGACTCCCACGGGAGACGAGCTCCGTCACCAACTTCAACTGCCGGTAAGATTCGTCCGGACTCCCACGGGAGCCGGACTTCGCACCTAACTTCAACTGCAGGAGGACTTCGCCCGGACTCCTACGGGAGCCGAGCTCCGTCGCCAACGTCAACTGTCGGTAAGATCCGTCCGGACTCCTACGAGAGTCGGACTCCACCGACAACTTCAACTGCAAGTAGACTCCGCCCGAACTCCTACGGGAGCCGGGCTCCATCCTCAACATCAACTGTCGGTAAGCCTTATCCGGACTCCTACGGGAGCTGGACTTCGCCTTTGACTTTAATTGCAGGAAGACTCCGCCCGAACTCCTACGGGAGTCGGGCTCCATCCTCAACATCAACTGCTGGTAAGCTTTGTCCGGACTCCTACGGAAACCGGACTCCGCCGACAACTTCAACTACAAGTAGACTCCGCCCGAACTCCTACGGGAGCCAGGCTCCGTCCTCAACATCAACTGCTGGCCGAACTTCGCACCTAACTTCAACTGCAGGAGGACTTCGCCCGGACTCCTACGGGAGCCGAACTTCGCCTTTAACTTTAATTGCAGGAAGACTCAACCCGGACTCCTACGGGAGCCGGGCTTCGTCCTTGACTCCAATAGCTGCAGAAGACTTCGTCCGGACTCCTACGGGAGCCGGACTCTGCCCACGACTTCAACTGCAGGTAGACTTCGTCCGGACTCCTACGGAAGCCAAACTCCATCTTCTATTCCGACTGCAGAAAGACCTCGCCCAAACTCCTATGGATACCGGACCTCACTACTGACTCCAACCGAACTTCGGCCGACAAGTCTGGACCCCCTGGCAGGCCACAGTAACGGACAACACTGCTCCACTCCCTGCGGCGGGCCCTACGCAGCTCCATTACTCCCTGACAGGCCGTATTAACGGCCACGATTCTGCCCCACTCCCTGCGGCAGATCCTGTGTGATTCCACCACTCCATGATGAGTCACGACAGCGGACGCCGCTCCACTCTCCGTAACTGATTCCACGTGGCGAGCCACGGCGATAGCCACGATCCCACTCCATTACCCTCCGCAATAAATTCCTCCTGGCTCTGGGCGGCCCACGACCAGACGGTTACGGGCGTCGCTATCAATTTGTTGCCCCCTCTATCTATAAAGGGGGACCCCAGATACGTTATTCTATAAGCTCTCATCTTTCATCTAAAAACTCTGCTAAATTCTCCGTTCGAGCACTCCATTCTTGTTGAGGCAGAGAACTGACTTGAGCGTCGGAGGATCTTGCCGGAGCAACCCCACCTCCGGTTTAGACTTCCTTTGCAGGTCCTGGCGGCGACCGCAACTTCCTCGACTCCAACTTCTCCGGTGCAAGCGGATTTTTGCACCAACAACATGCATTTTATTCCACAAGCATGTTAATCTATAATAAAATGAATAAAAAATTACATAGGCAATAATAATTAAATAATATAAACATATAAATAACTTACATATTCATTTTTTAAGTTAAATTGAGCCGAGCTTGGACAAGCTAAGCTTGGTAACTGAACAAGTTGAACTTCAGCTGGCTATAGATAGCTTTCTCATTTGATAGCCCTGGACGAAAAGGTATAGATCAGAGAATAGGTCTTTTGGAGGAGTAAAATATTTTGACTATTTATAGAAATACTTAATGTGTAATATGTTATAATATATCCATTTGGTATCATATTTAGTGTTTTCATTGTCAAGCTAGGTCAAGCCAGCTCTATATGATTTTTCAATTTTAAATGATGGAAAAGTCCATTCTTTATGTTATCGAGCAGAGAAAGCTAGACCTAGGCCATCAGGCCACAATTGTTGTCCAGTTTAGCCCAAAATCAGATTTCGGCAGGTTGGGTCAGATTTTTGTAAAAAAAAAAAGTTATTCCTATAAATATCTTTTATTTGTTGGTTTGCAATAATCAATAATCTTTATGAGGTACTATAATATAGGCCTTTTCTAAATGCTTGGCTTGTCTAGTGTCATGTTTATTATTTATCCCCTCTTTTAACTCAAGAAAAAAAAAAGGAAAGATAAACAATTGACAAATGATATTACATAGATTTTTTTGTAAAAGAAATAAAGAAATGATCTAGGTCTCATATTTTTGAACTTGGTCCAGCCCCTATATCATCCGAGTCTAATTTAGGTCAAAAAGAATGAGTCCAAGTCAAGCCGAACTCGATATGACCCATTCCAGAAACCTAAATCATACAAGTCTCCTTCTCCATCACCTTAAATATCTTCCTAATTCATTCTATAAATACTCATTTGAGCTAATTCCCTTTTTCATCTCAATAACTACATCTCCTCTCTAAAGATTCATAAGTTTGTTGTTTATTTTGGTAGATTCTTATTTATAGTGCCTTCAAATATATCAATATATTGATATTAAATTTTGAAATCATAGTTTGTAAACTTAAGAGTGATCAATTATTTGGATGAAACTAGAAAGTTTTTTAAAAAACTTTTAAGTTGGCTATTTTTAGTTTTATTTAAATTTTTAATGATTTTATATTTAGTTATCAATTATCATATGTTAGCTATAAAAGAATAGCTAGATACTTAATTTGCAAAATTGGCTTAATTTTCTTCTGACCTGAGTCCAAATCTTTTGGATTGGTTTAGAGACATACTTGACCCTAGCCCTCTCTGGATGACTCACTAGGTCTAAAATTCTTTCCATGGATTTGATGTGACCTAACCTAGTCAATTAATGGATAGGTTCTAGGTCAAAAATCAGGACCTCTCAAGTTGGGTCAAGGTCAAGCATGCCCCTATTTCACTTGAGCCATTTGCAACCCTACAAACCATGACATGTGGTTGCTTGTTACTTGTGAAAGGCAAATCGGTTTTTTTTTTTTTAATAAGAAAATGGAGTGAAGGGGGGCAACCAGCGTAGCTACCCCCTCTAGGTGTGATCATGTAGGGCCCCAGTCTACTGGAGAATGTTCGATATAGGGTGACAATGGAAGCCAGCTCAGTACTTCTCCACCATGTGTGGGGCCTATGGCCTCCCCATCGGGTGGGTACATCACCCCAGCACCACCCAAGCACCAGAGGGACCAGATACCACCCCTCATCGCCAGTGTCAAGGTATCGGATTATATCCTCATTTAATCGACTCCTCATGTAGCTCGAACCTCAGACGTAAGGGTAAGCGGGCAAAGGCTCATTCCAACTGGGCTACCACTTGCATGGTAAAGACTAATCGATTTTAACCTTTTTTTTTGGAAGGCAGATCAAAGACTTCTTAATTTATTTGAAGAATGACATAAAGAAGTGGGTTTTAAGGCTTCGTTCAATTATGGACAATGCTTTAATTTTTAATATGACTAATTTTAAAACTCCCAGCCCCTAATAAGTTTAACTTTTGGTCTACATATGTCTAAATAGAAATTCTTTGGGCACTACCCTTGGTGTAGAAAATCTTACTGGGAGCGCATCGCTTTGCCCTATTGGATCACATAGCCGTCACTTTCCAATGCACATTTAATATCTATAGTTTTATTTTTTTATTTAAAATTTTAAATGATGAAAATTCCCTTCTTAAAATTATGATATCTCTTTTTAAAAATTATGACACTTCTTTACAAAAATTATGACAGTCCTTCCCTTCCAAAAAAATTATGACATTCTGTGCTGATATTATAGTATCTTGAGTTGAAATTATGATTTTCTATACAAGATATCATAATTTTTTTATAGAATATCATAATCTTTATGAAGGGATGTCATAATTTTTATGAAGGGGTGTCATAATTCTATGAAGGAGGAGTATCATAATTTTTATAAAAAGATGTCATAATTCTATGAAGAGGTATCATAATTTTTTTAAAAGGAAAGGGATACTATAATTTTTGTAAAGGAGTGTCATAATTTTTAAGAAGAGCATTTTTGTCATTCAAAATTTTAAATAAAAAATTAGAACTACAGACATTAAATGCACGTTAGAAAGCGATGGCCATGTGGTCCAATAAGATGAAGTGGTGCACTCCATATCAGATTTTTTATACCGTGGGTAGTGCACAAAGAATTTCTATATGTTTAATTTGCCCTCCATAAATGCACTATCCTTTGTTAACCTTGGGCTTGCATGCCTTGTAGAAGGCACCGAGGGTTTTAATGGGCCAGGTAGTCTCCTTGCTTGCACCGCCTCTAGGGTATGGCAGTGATGGGGAAGGAAGACGTGGATAGAGGTGAGGAGGCTGCCTTTGTTGGCAACATAGGTGACCATGATGGGTACTACTCTTTTATTAGCATTCTTTATAATAATAATAATAATATAAGGGTAATGGGAAGGAGACAAAAAAATTCAGATTGGGAGAAGATTGGGATTGGTGGGGGATGAGATGTTAAAGCCACAGATCATCATGTCACAATTATGTAAGTCTAAAGAATGCTGAATCCTTACAGTTCATTGCTCAATGGGATTGGACAGGTGGTGATGGAGGGTTAGGAAAGAATCTTATGATAGTTTATACAATCAATTGCTTTGTTGTTTTAATAAGTTTGCTCAATAATAAGAAAGATTCCTAAGCCTTTTTGGGTACTTTCGTATAGTTCAGTGAAAAGTTTGCTGATTTTGAGTAATGATTGTGGGCACTTTTGCATGGTATGTAGTTAATCCAATGTAGTATGTAGTTATTCTAGAATGTATATAGTTTATTTATCATAGTACATAGCTATTCTAACATGGTTTATAGTTATTCTAGCATGACGTATGGTTAATATAGAATAGTATATAGTTATCATAATATACAATTAATTTAACATTGTATACAGTTAATCTAGCATAGATTAACTATAAATCAGAGTAAAATAACTATGTATCATATTTATTTAATGATATATCATATTAAATTAATTATATATCAGGATAAAATAACTATATATCATGTTTATTTAACTGTATACCATGATACAATAATTGTATATTTTTCCCAATGAAATAACATAACAAAGGAAAAGATTAAGGATAAGTTTATGCATCTGTTGGGAAATGCTTGTTGTGGATTGTAGTTTGATGATATGAACACCTCAAAAATAATGATTGGTCTTTTATTATATTTAGACATCAGCAAAGAGAAGTCTTATTTATTATGTATTCAAATTTGGATTGCTCCTTCTCTAAAAATTGAAATGAGTTTCTAGACATAATACCTTATACATACATATGAACAACAGATACAAAGACAAACAATATATGCATATAGCAAGAAGGGTGAAGAGTGGTTTGATCGCTGAGATTGCACTTCCAAGATCAATACACAAATTATACAAAACCCTTCATTTGGTATAGGATGTTCCCTCCAAGGTATTTTATTAATATGTCAAAAACTATCTTCATACAATATACTAGATAATGCATATACAGCATGATCCTCAACCCTAATTAAAGCATTAAATCAAATACAAAATCATGCTTAAAATAGAACCCAATAATAAAAAAAACATGCTAGAATCATTCCAATAGCAAATGTAAAAACAACTAAAATTTGATATTATCTCTAATAAAAAACTTATAGACAAATGCGGCAAAAAATTTAACTCCTCCGAATTTTGACGGGGACTAATTGGTCATAGTAGCTATCAGTTGCATCCTTAATCATAGCACACATATCTTTACAAACATCAATACGCACACACATACATATATCATACATACATATGCATATATATGCATATGCATGTGCACATACATACATACATATGTATATATAGTTGGACTAGGCTCCGATCAATCAACTTTGAGCCCCAATCTAACCAAGTTCTCCATCATCTAATCTGCATGGATCTTCATATAGGAAAAAAGTGAATGGCCACTTTTTTAATCCTTTTGGAATTTAAAAAATATATAAAAAGTCATACGAGTAATGGGGATGGGATAAAAAATATAAAAAAAGTCAGGCAATTAATATGGATGGGATGAAAAAATATACAAAAAAATTAGGCCATCAATGTGAATGGGATGGAAAGAATATAAAAAGCCATGCTATTAATGTATATGGGATGGAGAAAATATAAAAAAAAGTTCGACTACAATGCAAATGAGATGGAAGTCCATACGCACCAAGGGTTGAGATTCGAGTTCATATTTATTCTGAAGTAGTTTTATTTATCCTGTAAAGTTTGTACTTATTTTGGAGTATTTCTATTTATTCTATTTTTATTTATTTTAGATTTATTTATATTTATTTTAAATATATTTGTATTTATTCTGAAAGTATTTGTGTTTATTCCATCCAAAGCTTGTGTTTATCCTATATAGTTTATATTTATCATGGAGCGATGGAAAGTAGCCTATTTTATCCGCATTAATGATGACTGTTAATACGGATGGATGGAATAGGCCACTTTTCATCTCTGCATGATAAATATAAACAATATGGGATAAACATAAACTTTGGATGGAATAGACACAAATCTCTTTAGAAAAAATAGAATTGAGTCTAAAATAAACACAAATGCTTCAAAATAAGTACAAACTTTGTGGCAATAAACAGAAATGCTCCAAAACAAACATAAACTTACCTCATCCCAATCTCATCTAAATTAATAGCTTTTAAAAAAAAAAATCCAAACATATAGAAAAGTGGTTGTAAACTTTTATTTTACTATATGGAGATTTGTACAGATTGGGGGTATCAAATAGTGGGGAACTCAACTAGATTTGGCTCCAAATTCAATTGACCTTATTCTATTCTCTCTCTCTCTCTCTCTCTCTCTCTCTATATATATATATATATATATATATATATATATATATATATAGACACACATACACACATGCATAACAACATAGATTTTACTGCTCTCCAGAGGAGAAGGTATATACTCTTCTTAGATTTAAAATCAATAATTGGGCATGATAATTTAAGATGTACTATATTGATCATAAAAATCAAGAGTCATATTTTTTGTGGTCTCCAATTTATCCATCGAATAGGCACAAAATTGACAGCTAACATGATATAAGACAATATTTTGCTACAAGCTAAGCACAAAAATCTATTGCTTTTTAATCTATAAATATTTCCATATGTAAATTGTGATCACTAAAATAGATTCATTATTTAAATGCTATATCAAGTATGGTCTTTTTTTTTTGTCTACTTGATGCATATGTTAGATACCACTAAGATATGTAATTTCTTGTTGCTGGGCATCTTTGGCTGTATAGATTATGATTTGGATCTTTCATTTGGGTGCTTAGTTATAAATCTTGGACTAGAGACTAGATATCCTCTTTGCTTGAGACTTAAGAGGAGTATAGTCCATCCCTATGCATGATGTATATTAGAAGCCAAGCATGTGCAAAGCATTACAAAAAAAATAATCAAAAAGTGCATAAGGATTTGAGAGATAAGGGAGATAAATCATGTGATTTAGAGAAAAGATATCAATTTTGTTTCTCTTATAATTTTTTCTTTAAAGTTCAATATGTCTGAGATATGGATGAAGTCTAATTAGTTTATGTTTGGATAAATGCATGTTTATAAAAGTACATAAGAGATTGAGATGCAGAAATAAATGGAAGTGTACATGATTGTATATTTAGCTTTTAATTATATTGTCCTATATATGTAATTGAAGAGAGAACTAGGAGTATTGTGGCCATCAAATTTGAACAATGTAGTCTAGCTAAATGGGCAAATTCCTCTCCTCTCTTATTTAATAATACAATATGGATGTGAACATCGATGAAGTTGCTGCCTTGGTGGGTGCTTTTATTAGGAATACCAAATACTATATTGAATGGTAATATGATATATAAAGGTTCTGGTTAAACTTCCTACAAAGGGCATGTTTGGATCCTTCTATAGAATTGAGTTGAAAATTCTACAGGATACATGGATTGGATCGTCTATTTAATTGTGGCCCTATATTAACCAAACACCATGCAGCCTAAATCCTATGGAAAGAAAGAAAAGATCTCCATAGGTCTTTTTTCAATTCCTACCATCCAATCATTGGGATTTGTGTTAGGTTTAGATAGGCTCTTAGAAAATACAAATTAGATGGGCCAACAAGTTTGATTTCTATAGAATTTTTCCCCTTTTAGCTAAATGCTATTGGAATATCCAACAAGGGTTCAGGTTGTGTCTTTCATGTGAAAAAATAATTCATGTCCGTTCACAATGTCAATTGTTGGATGGCGCAATAGCTGCTCCAAGAGTTGTGCAAGTTTGCTAGGAAAGATATTAGGATGCTTTGAAAGCTATGCATTAAAATTGTGTATGGTGCAATCCAATGATTGACATAGCAAAAGAAGATCAATCATTCTTTCGCACAAAAAATACAAGCCGAACCCATCCAACAAGAGCATAAGAAAAAAAGTAAAAGGTCTTGCTAACACAATTGGATGTGAGATTGGCTATTGTTGAAACAAAATCACATTAGTCTTGCATAACCAAAACAAGTAATGCCGTGGCATCTTAAAAGTAGTATACAACATTTTGTGACATTTATTTTGAATGCTAATAAAGATTTTTCAATAAATTTACCCTCAATCTATTGTCATGGACACGGGCAAAAGTTTACCAATTTTGAGTGATGATTGTGGGTACTTTTGCATGGTATGCAATTAATTCAATATGGTATATAATTATTCTAGAATGTATATAACTAATCCAACATCATACTTAGTTAATTTATCATGGTACACAATTATTCTAACATGGTCTATAATTATTCTAGCATCACGTATAGTTAATATATATTAGTAAATAATTATCATAATGTATAGTTAATCTAACATGGTATATAATTAATCCAACATGAATTAACTATATACCAGGGTAAAATATAACTTAGATACTGATAGGGTCGCGATGCTATCGTTAGGACACCGTGATTATCAATCAAATTTTGACTTCAATAAAAATTAAAAACATATAGAAAGTAGTGAGTCAGGTCAAATCCATAGAAAAGGTAAGATTTTGATTTGAAATCTTTGATTTTACAAAAAAAAAAATTAGAGAAAGCAATTTAAGTTGGAAAATAAAAATTAAAAGTGTAAAAAATAAATCGGGTACTAAGATCTACTAACTAGATCCTAGAATCTACTTGCAATAAAAATAAATAACAAAAATTTAAAAAGCATAAAAATAAATTGGTACTAAGATCTGCTAATTAGATCCGAGTATCTATGTACAAAAAATAAAAGATAGAAATTTAAAGTACAAAAAAATAAATTTTGTATTAATTGAAATTGATATTCAAGTACAAAAAATTTAAAAAGAATAATAAAATAAAATAAAAATAAAATTGTAACAAGAATTTGAAGTTAATCAGTCAAGCCTCATCGAAAAGATGGTTGATGACCTCTCCATCTTTCATCGTACTCTATAAAGCGAATCGACTTCTCTCCTTTTCCTTGGGTCCCTAAATCTATCTAATTTTTTTCTCTATTTTTTTCTATACTTTCTACTCAATTTTTTTGCTCCCAAAGCTTATTCTTGGACCCCCTATTTATAGATAAATTTTTCATAATTTTTTGCTAGGAAAAAGAGTCCTAAAATCCTTAAAAATCATATTAATCCCCTAGGAATATTTTTGGCCGTCGGATCAGTTTCGGACTGCCCAGATCTGATCAAAATCCATAGTTTTAATCCTTATCAAAGTTGGATCGAATGTCAGCAATTGGATCTGGGTTCTGATGAAGTTCTGGCTATCGGATCACGTAATTTAAATCCTTAACATAGTCGGGAGCATCCTCAACCGTTCGATCGCATGATGGATCACTTCTGGGCCGTCGGATCATGCAAAAATCCCTCTTTATAAACCGACAATGGATGCTGACCATCGGATCTGGGTCAGGATGAATTTCAGCCGTTGGATCGTGCCCAGAATCCTTCTCTCACTGTGAGCCGCGCCTGTGGACTACGTGAAGTTTTTTGTGGACCGCGCCCTGGCTCTGTGGACCGACCAACCGATCCACCATACATCGAAGGCTATTTTCTTTATTTTTTAGGATATTTTAGCTCCATTTTTGCTTCGATTTTTACCTGAAAAATTGAAAAAAATATGCATTAAATTTTCAAAAATATTTCTTCATTTTGGTGCTTAAATTGCTCAATTAAATTAACATCTATTTTTTTATAAATATATCTAATTTTATATTTTTTTCAAAATCACTTATTTTTTAAGAAAATTCAATAAATTCATGAAATTAAGGTTTTTAAGAAGATGTTAGCACCATAAATTACCAAAAATATCTTTAATAAATATAAAAATATACCACTTATCACACTCTCCAACTTAAACTTTGCTCGTCCTCGAGTAAAGAAAGAATTTAGAATCAAGTATCATTTAACCTAATATCTCAAATTTCACCAAATAATTTTCAAAAAGACCACTGATATTCAGTAGAGTGTAAATGAGGTATGTCATTGGGATATTAATACTAGTCAATATGAAAGTTAAACTAAGAACACTAAATATTTTTTGAACTTTTTCAAATTATCGCTACCTTTATCTCCAAATCATTTACCTTCACATGGATAAGTATATTGTTACTTCCATCCTTCATTTATTGATTGATTTTTTTTTTTAATGTTGTACTGCTATTGAGTGTCTTAACCCATTAAGCTTTCTGTTTGACCTATATAGCGAGTTTTCAGTCAATGACTCCCAAACTAGATGGCTTTAGGGCACTAGGTATAAAATACCCCTCGAACCTACTTGCTCGAATCAAACAGGCTACGAGTTAAAACTAGCTTTGCAATAAAGCTTCTTTGCCCTTCATACCTTTTGACGCAAAACTCAATGCTTGCTTAGGCAAAGAAGCCCGATTACTCAGCATGAAATACTTGAAAACTTTTTTTTATTTAAATATATGAAGAAACATATAGTTACTTTACACAAGCCCATAAGAAGTAAACTCTTCTTTGATGCTGGTAGAAAAATTTAAAAATGCTCAAAGAAAACTATTTAAGTTCTAAACTTAACTCTTTATTGAGTTTTCTTAATACTTGATCCCTCAATATCTCACAAACTCTCTGATCTGTGCATCAATTTTTTTTAAAAATGCTTGGTTTAATTGATTCTTAAGTGCAATCAGATGCTTAAATACCAAATACTAACTTACTTGAGGACTTAAAAAAAAAATTTTATTCTCTCCCCCAACTTAATCAACATTGTCTTCAATGGAGTAGAAAAAATGAACGGTGCATGTAAAGAGAAAGAAAAGGAGAGATATCACCAGATCTATAAGTCTTTTCAAAATTGATTCTCTCCCCAACTTAGCCAAGATTATTTTCAGATCCCTACAAAAGACACAAAGCAAGACTCAATTATTCTAAATAAAATGCAAAAGAAAGCAAAGGCAAAAGCAAAAATTAAAAACTTGAAAACTGGGTTGCCTCCCAGGAAGTGCTAAGTTTACCGTCTTCAGCCAGACTATGCTGATTCTCTTACCTATCTCGTATCGAATATTGGATTGACAAATTTCAATGGTTTTGGATTGCCAATCTCAAGAAGATGGTCTTTGATAAATTTCAATATTTTATTACCAATCTTCAAAAAGTATTTCACATCTCCATTTTTAATTGTAGTAAGATAATTCACAAACTCATTCACAGACCTTTGTTTATCAAGAATTTCTCCTATTTGTTCTTCTAAAATGCTCATGAATTGAGTTTTGGGTTGGGAGTTGAGTTCAACGCAATGGATACTAGAAGGGTGTCACTTAATTTTAAACATATATATTCAGATGTGATCAAGGGCAATTTCAATTCTGAAGGGGATGGTGATTCTAAAGAAGAAGAACCGATTTCTAAAGCTGAAGCAAATGAATCTTTTGGTGAATATATCTCAGGTAACTCATCTTCTATCTTCTCAGTATCAATTTTGAGCTCAGGTTCTTCTATCGGATTAGTCTCAATACTAACATATTCTTTCCAATTTATATTTCGGCTAGCATCAGTATTAGCCTCACTCACCTGGTTTTGGTATGAGTCCTTAAGAATTTTATCTCTTGTAAGCTCAGAGATTACTATATCAATTTCAAATTGAGGATTCTTAAGTGGGACATTGGATTGATGACTTGGTCCAGGTAGTTGGTGGATGGGTGGGTCATTTTCAAAATTCGGTATTGGTTCGTTTGGCAATTGACCTAGTTCTCTCCTCATGGTAGACTTAGTTAATTGATCTATTTATACTTCTAATCTGATGAGGGATTGCTGTTGGGTCATAATCATTTATTGAAGTTGGCTAAATCTATCGTTGGCTAGATTGCTCTGTTGAGGAGGTGGGTATAACAGCTAATTGTAATAAGATGACTGAGTAGGCTGACTAGACTGACCACTATTATAAGCATAGTTTTGATACTGGGGCCTACTCTGAAAGTTTTGCAAAGGAAGAATTTGGGTCTGAGCCTGAGTCTATTGGGGTCTCCAAGAAAAATTAGGATGGTTCCTTCAATCTTGGTTATATACATTTAAGAATGGGTCATTGACAGAATTAGAGTAACCTTGAGCAGCTTGAACTTGTTCTTGGATGAAAGGTAAAATTGTGCAGCCGTTGGACATTTGCTCACATGATGGGCGGGCTAGCATAGATAAAACAAATCTTCTGATAATTAGGTGGTGGTGTGTATTGTGCAGGAGATTGTTGACCTAATGCTAGGAACTGATCAAATTTTTGGGCAAGAAGATCGACTTTATCTAATCTTTGGGCTATTAGGTTCAGATCGGCCTTAGAACTAGAGTCTGTTTGCTTGATCTCAAAAATTTCTGTCCGCTTTTGGTGAGGGATTGTTCTTTCGTAGGAGGATAATGAAGCATGATTGATTGAATTTTCACTCAAAATTTCAAATAAAGTGTAGGCTTCATCCTCACTTTTACTCATGAATGCACCCCCACAAGATGCATCTACCATCTGTCTGTATTGGTCACCTAAACCCTCATAAAAAGCTTAAACAATTTGCCACTTAGATAGACCATGGTGTGGGTATTTTCTAAGAAGTTCCTTAAGTCTCTCCCATGATTCATGAATTTGTTCTCCTAGAAGCTGAGCAAATCCAGTGATGGCTCACCTCATGGTGTTGGTTCGACCTATGGGATAGAATTTTTAAGAAACTCATGCTGCATTTTAGGCCAAGTTTGGATTCGTCTCCCTATTGTGCCAAGCCAGTACTTGACTTTGTCTTTAAGTGAGAAGGGAAATAAGGTCAATCTAAGTGCATCATCAGTAAAATTTTGAATTTTTACTGTGGAACAAATTTTTAAGAACTCATCCAGATGCTTGTAAGGATCTTTATTAGTATTTTCATAGAAAGACGGGAGCATCTAGATTGTGGTCGACTTGATCTCATAGTGGCTTGCAGGGATATCAAGTAAGTGGATACAAGTCGATGGGTTATAGGTGGAAGGAATAAAATATTCCTTCATCTACCTAGGTGGTTCTCTAGGATCTCCAGCCATCTGATTTTCAGGTTTAATATGAATCAACCGTTCAATCTCAGGATTGGGTTCAACTAGGTCAGGATAGAGAGATCTTCTACCTTGCATATACCAGTGCAAACCCTAATGTATGATTCAAGTTTTGTTTTTATTTCATTTTTTTTTAAGAGAAAAAGGAGAGAGAAGAAAGAAAGAGCCTTAGACCTAGATACGTAAGGTGGGAAGAATTAGTTGTGGTTTAGAATTAATTACAATCAAGTTAGCAAACAATTAAACCTAGACACCTATGGGTTTCTTAGACCTAACAGTTCGATGTAGAGTGGCTTAGCTTAAATGCAAATTGGGTTTGTTCTCACTTCCTTCAACTAGCTAGGTAAGAGGTGGGATCGTGGGGGTCCCCCCATTGCTTGCCTTAGACACCAATTGAATTGGCCAGGTAAGCTAATGGAACCAATTAGATAACCACAAATCTACTTAGACTAAGCCTTTATAACCTCTAGCCTTAGACACCAGTTTTAGGAGTGAGTCTGGACTTACTTTGCACTTGACTTGACCACAATACTCAGAACTGAACTCGATTAATACTAGGGGCCAATGTCTACTTGATTTTAGTTAGGCTAGGGTTAATGTGGGATGCAGGTTGGTTGTTTTTGGACCAAGGGAGGGCGATGAAATTCTCACCTTATCTTGTTATGGGTGTTGCCCTTAAATTGATTTGAGATGAATATGCACAATCAATTTCAAACAAGGGGTTTTATGCAACTAAATTAGATGCATGAAACTAATAAAACTTGAAAGCTTACCTTGTCTCCAGCGATCACCAAACATAAATCTACAATGATGAATGCTCTTAAAAATTAAGTTTTTACTCTTGTTATGCAATTTTTATGAGGTTTATATGGATGAATTTTAGGTTAATTAACAAAAAATAGTAATTAATACTAAAAAAAATAGTTAAAGCTAGGGTTAGGATTGATCTCACCAAATTGGAAGCTTTCTATCTCTCTTTTTTTTTTGAATTTTGAATTTTTTTTGCAAAAAGATAAAAAAAGTTAATAAGCAATAGTCATAAGAAAACCAAAGAAATCAAAATTTCTAACTGCAATGCTGTAAACAATTCCACATAACTATGCATGTCTTTTCATTTATCTAACTGCCATTTCAGATGTTACTGGGAGAACTCCTGGACTTGAGATGGAATAATATCTAAACCATGCATCAAATTTGAAAGGAGGATGATAAGGACATGCCTCCTGAATTATGAAGTTGAAGATTTTATAGCATAGAAATCTGGAATGTGTAGAAGAGAAGTATTACCTGCACAGGACTGGCAGCTACCAACAGACCAGCAACCCCTCCCCCTACAAACCGGCCCTACAAAATCAAACCGATTGGCATAAATGATCCAAATAAGGAGAGTAACTCAAACTAGCCCTACAAAATTAGTCCAGTGAACATAAAACATATTAATAGGCAACAAAAAGTACCAGATCAAATCATAGGCATAACAGCAAAAAGCTGATGAAAATAGGAAGATAGTATTATTGCACACATTTCAAAGAAGAGTAATAAAATAAGCTTGATACATATAATAAAAGTATGCAGGAAACCTCAAATTTGAAATAGTATACAGGTTCATATTGATTACAAATTATATATTTGAAGTACATTGTTAACCACGTGAGAAAAGGTAAAGATTTTTTCGAGTCCTCTACATAACCCCCTAGGACCTAGTTATCCAGATATTGGTTTAATAAAATACTCACTCATTACAGGAAAACAAAAGAATAAAGGTACACCAAGAGAACCAGAAGATTCAATAGAACCCATGTAACCATAAAATCAAGCTTTACATCTGTATAGGATGGCCCACATAGTACACGTATTATTTAACAGTCTGATTGAAAGCAATAATCATACAATCATATGCGCACATCATAATATGATAGAAGTTTCCTGGGGAATACATCAACTGATAAATCATGGGTGGTGGTGTTAACCCAATTAATTGGTCACTAATGATGGGTGCTGATTATATACAATCCCTTGCATATACTTGGCTTTTACAGTATGACATTCTTTCACCTTCCAGCCTTCGGCAGCAAAGGTTTCGCTAATATGTAGTTACCAAAAGCAAAATTTCTTGAATACAAGATGGATGATACATGCAGTTTTTTAAATATCAACATTCACATCATGTAATCTAACACTAGATTTAATAAGTAAATC
>NW_027332429.1:619437-626861 GCF_000442705.2 Elaeis guineensis
CAAAATAGCCAATGGATTTATGGAATAACTTGTAATAGAGTCATTTTGCTATCAATAAATGGCAATATGCATTTGAGCATTATGTGATCGCCAAACTTTTATAATACAAGTAGTTCTATCCATTCTTGCTAATTAGTCCTGGCACTCTTATTACCTAGATATAAATGACTAGAGATTTCAGAAGAATTTGTATTTTACAAGCTATCCTTGTTTTGTTTTTGAAGGAAAAGAATGAATGAAGGTCTTCAATGAGCTGAAATAATCTTGTATAGTTCAGTTCCATGCAAAATGTCTGATATGGGATTTGAACTAGCCCATTGAATTGCACAATTTGTTCATGATGAATGCATCATACAGTAATAACTTTTTTTTTGGAGTTTCAAAAACCCCTTTGGATGCGCGCAGCTGTTCCATGAGCACTGCACATGCGGGCGGCCATTCTGTGAGTCATTTACACACATACAGATTTCACGCATGGCTGTTTTGAGCCTATAAAAAGGCCTCTATCCTTAGCTTTTCGAACTACCCTTGAAAGTTCTTCTTTTCCTCTTTCTAAAATCTCTCAATACACACACACACACTCTCTCTCTCTCTCTCTCTCTCACTCATTTTTTTCTTCTTCATTTGATCATGTGGGCTGTTATGGGTTTGATCAGCGTCTGATCGAGATCGTGCCACCGATAGGCGTTGAAGTATTTGACTTTTGGATTATACCTTGGAAGAGGATCTACAGCCCAAATCTTTGCATGAGAAGGGACCGAACTCTCCCTTAGGGCAGTGATTTAACCACCTTCCAAACCAGATTTTATTTTTTTAGTTTGTCACATCAATATATATTATTTCACATGCATCATGAGAATGAAAAAGATTTGATTATATATATATCAATATATATATATATGTATATATTATTTCATATAATTTTTATAGCAGTCTAAAGGAGACTACATAGATATTTTTATAGTGCATGCATATAATTTTATATTAAATATAATTGTTTGCACATAATTATGGTTTATGTTTCTTGTATATTTTATATTTATATTTTTTTAATTACCATAGCATCATTTCTATAGTTTTGTGTGGTGCAAAATTAATCAAAGATCCCTGTTGGGTATAAAATACCCCCAGTCGAAGTTCATGATGGGAGTGACCCTCCGGGGATCCAACTGACTTTCGGCCTCCGACAACATCTCTTCAAACCTCTCAGACAACCGAACCCCCACCACGCTCCCAAGTTTCATGGACGAGCAGGACCCCACCAGCGCCGATCGGATTCTTCGCGATGTCCGGACTCCTACGGGAGCCGAACTTCATCCCCAACCTCAACTGCTGGAAGGCTTCACCCGGGCTCCTACGGGAGCCGGACTCCACCGACAACTCCAGCTGTAGGAAAACTTCATCCGGACTCCTATGGGAGTCGGACCTCGCCCACGACTTCACCTGCAGGCTCCGCCCGGACTCCTACGGGAGCCGAGCTCCCCCCGCGACTTCACTTACAGGTAAACTCCGTCCGGGCTCCTCCGGGAGCCGGACTTCGTCCCTGACCTTGATTACAGGTGAACTTTGTCTGGACTCCTATGGGAGCCGGGCTCCGTCCCCAGCTCCGGCTACAAGTAAACTCCGTCCGACTCCTACAGGAGCCAAACTTCATTCCCAACCTCAACTGCTGGAAGGCTTCACCCGGGCTCCTACGGGAGTCGGACTCCACCGACAACTCCAGCTGTAGGAAAACTTCATCCGGACTCCTACAGGAGCCGGACCTCGCCCACGACTTCACCTGCAGACTCCATCCGGGCTCCTACGGGAGCCAGACTCTGCCCACGGTTCCAGTCGCAGGTAGACTTCGTCTGGACTCCTACAGGAGTCAGACTTTGTCCCTGACTTTAAGTGCAGGTAAGCTTCGTCCGGGCTCCTACGGGAGCCGAACTCCGCCCACGGTTCCAGCCGCAGGTAAACTTCATCCAGACTCCTACAGGAGCCAAACTTTGTCCCTGACTTTAAGTGCAGGTAAGCTTCGTCCAGACTCCTACGGGAGCCGAACCTCACCCACGACTTCACCTGCAGACTCCGTCCGGGCTCCTACGGGAGCCAGACTCTGCCCATGACTCCAGCTGAAAGAAGACTCCATCCGGGCTCCTGTGAGAGCCGGACTCCCAGCTCCTCTCAGACGGGTAGCTAGCCACCTCTCTCCGTCAGACACCCCAGCCGAACTCCGATCGATAGGCCATTACCCCCTGGCAGGCAGCAACAACGGCCACGACTCTGCTCCACCTCCTGCGACGGATCCCATGCGGCCCCATCACTCCCTGGCAGGCCGTAATGATGGCCACGATCTTGCTCCACTTCCTGCGATGGATACCGTGCGATTCTTTCATTCTCTGGCAAGTCGCGACAACGGACGCCGCTCCGCTCCCCGTGGCGAACTCCACGTGGCACGCCCCGGTGATAGCCACGGGTCCACTCCACTACTCTTTGCAACAAACTTCCCCTGACTCTGGGCGGCCCACGGTCAGATGGTTACAGGCATCACTATCAGTTTGTTGCCCCCTCCACCTATAAAAGAGGGGACCCCAGATACATTATTCTCTAAGCTCTCATTTTTATCTAGAAACTCTGCTAAAATTTTTGTTCGAGCACTCCATTCTTGTTGTGGCAGAGAACTGACTTGAGCGTCGGAGGGTCTTGCCGGAGCAACCCCACCTTCGGTTTAGACTTCTTTTACAGGTCCCGACGGTGACCGTGACTCCAGCTTCTCCGGCGCAAGCAGATTTTTGCACCAACAGGATTGACGCTAGAGGAAGGGGCTGTGTCTTCGCAGTCCCCTTGTTCTTAAAGGAGCACTCAATGGGACTACCCCCGGGCATTTTTTCTGGTGCCCTCTCCTCCTTCATCCACTTGGTCTTTGCCCGATGCCTCCCCGCAAGGCATCCATGCGATGATCCACGACCTCCACGGCCAGATCTCAGGCTCCAACCTCACCTCCAGTTTCCCAGCCACCTCCTCCTCCTCTGACAACGGCGGTCGGCATAGAGCAATTTGATCTACTAGCGTAGTAGGTCTGGGGCCTCACTGAAGCTGTGCAGGCCATGCAGCAGCAGCAGCCGCAGGCATCAGTACGCTTGGAAAGAGCATCGCCGGAACATCAGAATCCGATGGTGGGATGGGCCACGTGGGCCAGCCACCCCATCTTTCCTGGGAAGACGAATCTGAGGGTGGAGAGCCCTCAATCGGATCACGACTCCACCCCTGGAAGGTCCCTGCCCCCATTCTGCCAGAGGACCCTCGAGACCCAAAGTCGGGAGGATTTCTTGGATCGGAGACTCCAGGAGATGAACCGACGGATCGAAGAACTCCGCCACGCTCCCCCCACCTATGGTGAGGATATTTGCACTAACCCTCCCTTTTCTCAAATGATCATGCAGGAACCGATCCCGCCAAACTTCAAACTCCCTTAGTTCGAAAGCTACGACGGACTTCGGACCCGATTGATCATCTGGAGGCCTTCCGGATGATGATGCTGCTTCATGGTGCACCCGACGCCATTCTGTGCCGAGCCTTCCCATCCACCTTGAAGGGAGCGGCGAGAAATTGGTACTCGACGCTGAAGTCGGGTACCATCTTTTCCTTCGATCAAATGAGCCACCAATTTGTGGCCCATTTTGTCAGCAGCCGGTGCCCCCAGAAGGGTTCGAAGTCCCTCATCAATATCAAACAGAGGGAGGGGGAGTCCATTCGGGCCTACATCAACCATTTTAATGTCACAGCGCTGGAAGTCCAGAATCTGGACCAATCGGTAGCAATGGCCGCTCTGAAGGGCAGCCTTCAGAAGAATGACCTTTTGTTCTCCCTGGAGAAGAAGTACCCTAGAGATTTTGTTGATTTGTTGGCTCGGGCTGAAGGATACGTCCGAGCGGAGGAAGCCTTCAAAATGAAGGATGAGGAGACTGCGAGAGAGCGGCAGGCGGGAGACTCGAGTAAGCCTACAGTCGAAAAAGGGTCGAGAGAAGCTCGGCCGCATTCTCGATCCCCTCCTGGGCACAAGCGTGTCCATACTCCTCTCCGGGTATGTAGGCAGAGAAGTCCGGACCTCAGAGTCCGACGGGGTTCCCCACCAGGAAGATTCTGCAACTATGCCCCCCTCAATGCCTCGAAGACCCAGGTACTGATGGAGGTCAGGGAGCAGCTTCCTAGGCCAGAGAGGATGTGCACACACCCCGGAAAGTGCAACACCAACAAGTTCTTTCTCTACCATCGCGACCACGGCCACGACATGGAGGAATGCATCCAGCTCCGAGATGAAATCGAGGAGCTCATCCGGCGAGGCTGACTTGACAGGTTCATTCGACACCGGCCTGAAGGTAGAGAAGATCGGCCAAGGGCCCTGCCGCAATCTGAACCGCCAAGGAGGGAGGAACAGCCCAGAGATCGGCCTCCGATCGTGACCATCGACTCCATCATCGGAGGCCCTCAAGGAGGAGCAGACCTTCCACAACCATGAAATTCGGGAAATCTGTGAATGCACTACTCACGACTTTACTTTGAATCAAAATTCCTTTCTACTTTGCATGTCTTTCCCTTTTGGCAGGGACTTGTTACGATTGGGGATAACCCCTTCAAACAATTAAAACAAGCTCATATTAGGAACAGGAGGAGAACCTCGTCCTAACGTGAGCAAAATGAAAGTCCGATTATTTTAAGATCGGATCGGGGGAGAGGCCCATATGACGGCCCTTGAGTGCCCCCACAGCCATGTTAGGGACAGGAGGAGAACCTCGCCCTAATGTGAGCAAAGTCAAAGGCCCGGTTCTTTTAGATCGGATGGGGGGAGAGGCCCTACAATGCCCTTACGCGCCCCCACAGCCATGTTAGAGACAGGAGGAGAATCTCGCCCTAACGTGAGCAAAGTCAAAGGCCCGGTTCTTTTAGATCGGATGGGGGGAGAGGCCCTACAATGCCCTTATGTGCCCCACAGCCATGTTAGGAATAGGAGGAGGACCTCGCCCTAACGTGAGCAAAATCGAAGACCCGATTCTTTTAGACCGGATGGAGGGAGAGGCCCTACAACGCCCTTACGCGCCCCCACAGCCATGTTAGGGACAGGAGAGGACCTCGCCCTAACGTGAGCAAAGTCAAAGGTCCAGTTCTTCTAGATCGGATGGGGGGAGAGGCCCTACAACGCCCTAATGTGCCCCACAGCCATGTTAGGAATAGGAGGAAACCTCGTCCTGACATGAGCAAAGTCAAGGATCCGATTCTTTTAGACCGGATGGGGGGAGGGGCCCTCACAACGACCTTTATTTGCCCCCGCAGCTCTGTCGGAAACAGAAGGAGGACCCCATTCTAACCTGAGCTGAGATCGACTACGTCAAGGATAGAAGGAGGGCCTTGTCCTGACAATGACAAAAACCTAGTCACCCGACATGATCGGATAAAGGAAACCCCCCCCCCAATAGCATCTCCACACCTCTACACGACCCCGCGAAAAGCAGGGGGAGGACCCTCACTCGAAAGAGGAGAAAAATTAAGAAGGAGAGCGACGAATTGCACCGGCAACAGATGAAAAATAAGCCACACCAAAGACCTAGGGAACCTCATCTCAATAAAGACGGGAAGCTCCCACCAAACATCCCCGGCCTCTAAGAAGGCTCTCGACATCGATCAAGAAAATAACGACCCCTTCGAGGTAATGCGGAGTTCGGACCACCGAGCTCGAGCCCACGGCCATGGACGACAAGAAAAGCAAATCAGCATGGCGATGATTAGGCACCTCCAAACGACATCGACGTCGGACAAGTCTTAAAGACAAAAGAAGTTCGGCGGGCGATAATTTAATACAACACGTGGATGAGGTAACACAAAACCCTCTTTTTTCATTTCATTCACAAAATATACACTACAAAGCCCAGCAGGTTAAAGAAAGAAAAGCAAAAGACAAGAACGAGATGAAACAATAGAAGAAAAATATATACATAGGAAGATGGAAAGACAAAAAGAGTCCTAAGGGGGCCCGGCTTCCTCCGACCTCGGACTTTCAGCTTCGACCCTTGCCAGGGAATCCCTTAAATGCCCGACTTCTGCTTCTAACTCTCTTTCTCTCATTAATATCTCCATGTATCTTCGGTGATATCGCTGGCTTTCATTCTCCGCCTCTCGATGCCTCTTTCTCAGGACCTCAGACTCTGCCTCCGCATCCTTGACGGCCTACTGCTCGCATGCCAGCTGGATCTTCAATTGCTGCAGCTCAGCCGTCCTCTCCCCGAGGGAGATAGAAAGCCCTTCGCAGTTCTTCTTAGGGACTGGAGTGCAGTGGAATCCCGAGAAGAAGCGAGCTGAGCCCTATCAGCCAGCTGCCCTTGAAGATGGGGACTTCGTCGGTCGCCACCCTGAGTCTCCCTTTAGATTCATCCACCTGCCTGCGCCAGCCGGCCTGATGCACGTCATAGCTCACCTCAGCATCCTGAAGCTGCTGCTGAAGGTCGAAGACCTTCTTCGACCACTCCCAGTCGCCATCGGCCCGGGCCAAGAGCCAGGACGAACTTCCCTCTAGCTGGCCGATCCTCTCCTGCGCAGCTGACAGTTCCACCCTGAGAGAACCGATCTTGGCAGCTTGAGCCCAAATTCGATCACTGGCGCTCTTCTTGTGTTCCTCAAGCTCCTTCTCAAAGTTCGCCTTCCTCCGGCTGTACTCCATGATCCCCTTCACGTCGAGATTCGAAAGTAGGTGGCCTCCGCGGTGGCTTCGGAATGACTCTTCCTCAACCTGCGAAGCTCGCCTTCCATCTTCTTCGACCTTTTTGTCAAATGGAGGACTTCCTTCTTCAGCCGCTGGATTGTAGACTTTAGCGGAATCCCCTGGGGCAAGGGAAGCGCTCCGACGGGGCGCTGCCATCGGGAGGTCAACGCGTTAAAATGCAGCTCATTACAAAAAAGAAGAGAAGAAAAGTCCCCCAAAAGGAGGAGATCAATTTTATTGACTGAACGTTTCTTGAAGACAAAAGAAAGAAGAAAAATGGCAATAAAGGAAGAATACAAAGTTAGAGGTCTTGGACCTCTGGATCGACGGGGGACTCGGCACTCCTGGAGTGTGGACTGCGGCAGCTGCAACGGTGGTGGAGGGTTTGACTTCATCCTCGGATGCCTCATCCAAAAAGCTGAGGTCGAGCTTGGGGAATTTCACGACCATCTTCTCCTGGCAGAGCTCGAACCCTCTATTGAATGCGGCTTGGCCGAACTCAACCTTCAACCTCTTCATTTCGGTGGAAGTCTTGAACTCCACCACCGCTCGACTCTTGGCCTCCAAGACCAGGGTCGGGATCTGTTCCGCCATGTTTGTAACCTCGGCCTCCGCCCTCCTCACCATCTCCTCCAGGTCGGCCTTCTGTTCCGTCGAGGTCTGTCTCTCTCTCTCAAGCGCCTCTCAG